>NW_020170405.1:754776-778365 GCF_000524195.1 Echinococcus granulosus | reverse complement strand
TCTCTTCTGTACGTCAACAATACATCCTCTGCCCGAGTATTATATCTTCTTCCATCTTTAGGAAAGTCTAAGGGCGCAGCATTTATTCAAAAATTACAAGTGAAGTAGATTAAATAACTACTGCTTAGTTTTATTGAGGTTCTCACCCAACACAAAACTCTCATCTTTTGCAGAAAGATAGATTTATAATTGTCAAAATGACTCCATAAAGCTTATAATTTTGGGGGTAGGTCAAAAAGTTGTTCCTTGACTGGTACTAAAATACGTAATCCAGTGATAGCAAAAAAGAACTACTTTGTGGCTCGTCTACACAATGATATTCAACTGATTTAAAAGTACTCGCTGTTTCCACAGCCACATTTGGGAAAAGCAAGCCCAAATTTCAGCATTTAAAGTTTGTAATTCCCATTTTCGACCGTAAAACTACTAAATGTTACACATAATATAAATCGTTTTAAGTTTAATTACAGGTTAGTTTTAGTAATTAGAATGTAAGTATTGGAATAATGGACGAATTCCCTTCAGATTAGGGAAAGTGTATCAATTCGTTGCTCATTATTCTGGCAAGAGGAGCGGCTTTCGCCGCGGCGCTATTTCGGTCCCATCCACAAGTATGCGTATTTTTTCAAAAAAAAGTGCATTGCACATTCCCAAATTCACCTACTTATCTTAGGTAGTTGAGAAAAGTGAACGGCAATGCGGTGAAATGGGAGTGTGGAATCGGCAACAGCAAAAGGTTTGGAGCGGTTAATGGTACGCGTCACGCGACCAGCGAATAAGCAGTTTAATCCCAGTAAACAAGAAACAGTCGTTAAGTACACTTGAGAAATTTTTTTGTGTCTATAAACGCAACGGTTTG
The DNA here is from genome assembly GCF_000524195.1 of Echinococcus granulosus. Taxonomy (NCBI): domain Eukaryota; kingdom Metazoa; phylum Platyhelminthes; class Cestoda; order Cyclophyllidea; family Taeniidae; genus Echinococcus; species Echinococcus granulosus. The sequence continues at coordinate 777,506 of NW_020170405.1, read as the reverse complement.
GAGATATTGCCGTTTGGTAGCCTCTTCTAGATGATTCGCAAATTGCAAAATCCTCAAAGCACCAGCGGTCTACTCAACCATGAAAAAGTAGCATCAAATTCATGCCATTGTTGAGTAATTTTTGAATAAAGGAATTATGTTCTGCATGGTACTGGATAGCATCTATCAAAACTTACTCAAGTTAGCGCTATTCCCATTAATCAACCCAAAAGAAGTCACTTTAGTGGGGCAAGGTTTTTGAAACACCACTTGCCCTAACACAAACATTAACATAAAATCTTACATTAATGCAGCAGAGTGCTAAGCATATTGCATGTTTAAGTCTTCGTTTTGGTTTCAAGGGTACTGAAAGCTTCGCGATTGTACTTTTACCGGACAGCACGGCCTCAGGGCGATGGCAGTAGTCCCCAGCCCTTCTCTACACCGGCGATGCATAAAAATCGGGAAAGGTACCTATTTTACAAATCACTGGACTTACTTAATTACAGCGATTCTCTGCACGGTATATTGAGGCGCATAAGATGCCAGAAACGGGATTTGAAGGAAGTTCGCGAAGCGAATTAATATTTTGAATTTTTGACAAAGCGATGCAGAATCCAAGTAAGCTATGGTGGTAGTGGTCGCCTTTAAACAACCACGCCTTACTATGGGAACCAAAAGAGGGTACTTATTCCGTATTCCCTTAAAAACATGTAAGCCTTTAAGCCACTTCCAAGTCTATGTAGCGACGCAGAACAATACGACGCATTATCTCACTGAGGGTGGTGTGAATTCAAAAGGCGATTTAAAATCTGCTTTGAATTGTCTTCAGTCGAGGCCAACCGGAATAGGCAACGCAATATTTATTAAAGTGGTGAAAGTAAAAAAGCACTTTAATGGAAAGGGGTCTCTTCATGGCAGGCAGAAAATAGCCTTGCATTTCAAATGTTGAATTATGTAGTAAGCAATCAGAGCTCCACAAGGATACCTTAAACGGGTTTGTGTAATTGTTTGTATTTTAGCTGACTACCATTTGTTTGTGGATTTTGTACAAACTTTTACATGGTTCATTCATTAAGAAGCAATTTAAAATCTCAAATTCGCCTGCAACACCAGCTTGTAAGTCATGAATGGATTTTGTTAATTTATAATTTTGACTCATTTCCTTGAAAAATTTCCTCATAACAGTCCAAAATGCATCAAATCGCACAAACTGCAACACTCATCATTGGTTTGTGTGCCAATCTAAAAAGCCGAATAGACCGACATTTTCGGGTTTATTGCATAAATTCTGTACAAACAAAGTTTCAGAACTCTTAAAAAAAGTATTAGAGTAACCTGTAAAATACACACCTTTTCGTAAACTTCCTCAAGAGTAGTGAGAAGCGGAAGATCCTACACTTCACTCTCTGACAATGATAAATAGTAGAGCAATTCTCAGTCTCCCTTAATGTCCTTGTTTTTTAAAAAAGCATATTATTTGTGCAAAAAAATTCGCCTTATGTTAACTAATAAATAATTCCGCATCACGAGGAAACCAACACATCTAATATTATATTGCTTTGGTAAAAAATCAGACACATTTTATCAAAGAAGAGACAACTAAAACTTCTTCACGAGGAGTTGTTCAAACATACGGTCATCTAGATAAGTAATGTCACTCGTCTGCTACAAGGCTCATTTCTAAAAGACAAGCATTTTCCAGTAGTTGTGAACCCAACAGAGGGGAAAGCATTCTAGTGCAGAAAAACAACAATAGAAGTAAACGGTGGGTTGAATAGAAGTGTTAAAGTCAGAAATTGCACAAACTAAATCTTAGTAGTTTTTCTTTCTCCAATCTTTCACTCGATGAACATCAAGGGTTTGACATAAATCACTCTTCAGTGTGTTGACGGACGTGTGACCCGGTTTGACTCACTGCGCAAATTATTCTCCAAGGTGTGATGGATGCGGGTGAGGTGTGTACCAGCCCACCTGAATACGCGTGGCCGATCTCGGGCAGAGATCGCCATCGCGCCTTAGTACTAAGCGGGTGGTGAATTATTATACAGCGATTAAAATCACGCAGTTTATCGAATGGGGAAAACGAACTTAACGTCCGTTACAGTAAGACACGCTTAGTGTTAGTGCCTAGAGGGGGACTTTACAAGTGTAGTGTTTAAAATATTACAAATTGGTAAAATTAAACTGCTTGATAGATTTAATAATTTAGGGAATTACTTAGGTCATCTACTGCCTGTTGTCTTTGAATCGTATCTCACGGACTCCCAAACATGCTCGCCGGATTACCCATAAAAGTTCCCTTGAACGGACGTGGAAAGTTTGTTGTCAGGTAGTTGAACGGTCTATTTTAAAGACCAAGGCAAACAGTGTTGATGGAGACAGCAAAAATGGTCCTGTTCCTTAAAAAGGGTTGTGGACATGGCTTTGCGACCATTTGAAGTTTTAATTCTTTCCTTTCCTAGTAAGATGTGGTCAAGATGATTAATGACGTGATTAAATGAAATTAACGCAACATTAATTATGCCAAAATTTGTTCCGAAATAGCCCAACCACACATAAAGTCGGTTTGAATAAAACAAGAACTTTGGAAAACCCCCTCGCTGAACTTAGTGACACAAAGTTCGAGACAAGATATCGGTGTTCCACGTTTGTGTTTAAAGCCCATTTATAAGTAAATCATATGAATGGTAAAATGGTAATTGAATTTTAGCCTTTTAACTATCCATAATAAAAAGAAAATAAAAAGAACATAAACATGGGCCATAATTTTGATAAATAGTTAAAACGCTTATTTGTAGCGTTACAATTCACTTAAAAGTATTTAAGCAGGATTATATTTCGTACAATTATTTTGGGTTACGTAAAGGAGACTGCAGATTGTGAGGGTATCATATGAAGATTACAGTTGCCTAAAAGTGCTCCAGTCTTTAATTATGTGTAAAAAACCGGTTAGGGTTTTTAGAGCAGAAAAATTTTAAATTAGAATGTAGCATCCGAACTGATGTAATTCAGGAACTCGAGAATTTTTGGAAAAACCCCCAAATCGTACTGTAGAAACCTCACCTTAGATTCGAAGTTGCATGCAGAAATAATAGTGCACTGACAATCTATCAGTGTTTATGAGAAATTTAGGGTCCCTAACCCTGGAAAAGGGGCACTGTCGATGGAAGCAGTAGGTCTGTCACAATGACCACCCTGTGACCCAAAAAGTGAACTAAAGCAGCGCACGGACCACAGTTTTAGCAAATAAAAGCTGTTTCAGAGCTGTGCTTGTTTTTCCCAGTGACTGAAACTTTTGATCAGCACCATATTCCTGAACTAAATTCCTAAAATACTGTTTTGCGATCATGGCTTGTGATTCTCATTGCATGGGATAGATAAGGGAAGTTCATCTAAAAGTAGCCAATTCATATTTTCACCTTTATAGCAGCTTAGCCTTCGTAAGTTTAACACCGAAAAGGTGAAATGCTGTAGAGATGATGAGCAATACCACACCTCACTTCCAATGAAATAGGCTAATAAGTAAATTGGTAATAGTTGTTTCTTTAGCAAAATAAGGTCGGACACTTGCCACTAATAAGCGCCTCGAGCACAGACATCATAAGACCACAACATTTGTTACCTTCTCTTGTGATGTATAAAAATTTCATTTAAATATAATGTAGCCTCAGGCTGTTCTCTAACAGAATGAAGTGAGCGTCTTGACGTATTTGTGGATAAATTGCGAAAACGTAAGGATATGGGAGAAACTCATGTAAGTGACTGTTTGCAAAGGTTTTCGTTTTGGAACAAAAAATGTTTACATAGGTTCAATTTCGAAGGTCAACATTGCAAAGGACGATAGCAAATGAATATGTAGACATCTTTTTACCTGTCATATATCAAAGAAGCATTAGTTTAACACCGGACTTCACCTACCAAATATGTGGCGGATAAACATTTTATTTAATGTTTTTGATACGATTAATAGTTCAACAAGTAGTCGTGTTGCCATACATGGAGTGTTTACTCAACTCTCGGTCTTGGTTCCGGGCTACTTAGGGCCCCCGCCATCGTACTTCCTCCGGGACATGCCATTAGCACCTCACCTCTTCCATAGGTCCCCAATACATATTCTGCACTAGTATCGTCTTCTCTCACTTTTGAGAGTTTCGTACGATGCCGGGTAGAAGAATGTCAGCCCAAAGTACTCCATCTGATTTGCAAAATTCCGTGAAAAACTCGTAATGAAGTCTATTTGTCCTAAAGCATAATTTCAGGATCGATGAGTTGCAGTGTAGAGTAAAGCCTTTTAATTTATTCATTAAAAGAAGCAAACTCACATAATTTTATTTTACAAATCCAGGTGCAAAATGCATTAGAATAATTGTATTTGTGCTGAAAGAATGATTAAATACTGCATATACATCTTATAATAGAGATAAAGTCAAATAGGATGGGAACAGTCGGGGCCATACTTCAAGCGTGTGGCCAGCTTTATTAGGGCTAATCCTGACTGACTAGATAAATTCAGTGTAGAGCACTAAACGCTGCGTTTAAACGTGTATATCACAAAAAAATCAACGGAATCCAAAAATCAAGGCATAATACAGTTAATCCGTTTCTCAATGCTGTTTTTTATGAAAAAAATCACCCACCTGTTTCATAAAAATGGAAGTTCAAATCAAAGGATTGAGATCGCTGCTTTGGTCATGGCGCTATTTTGTCTGCGAAGGGAATGACCGAACTTGTTAACATAGTTCTTTGGAAAGGCGGAGAGGCACAAGAGTTAAAAGTTGGCGCTTTTTTCATCCATGGTAGCAACTACATTAAGGGGGTAAGAGTATACTAATTAGTGTACGAATGACCTGGCAACATTCTGCTTTATCACAACCCCAGCATTGTCCCTCATCCCATCCAAAAGCTGTATAGCGAGCCCCATATTTGTTAAAATAAACGCCCACAAGATGTAAAACAGCACAAATAAGCCACCTCGTGTTCTACAGCAACCTAAAATATATTTCATGCCATATAAGTACAGATTAATAATAAACCCCTGATAAAATGGTTGTGGTGCTTGTTATTGGCGAAACCCGCCTTCTAAAATTGGAAGAAAGTATTTGGTATACACAATCTATTTGATAGAATTTTTCTCCAGCGAAATGAGACATAATGAATGAACTAGATGTGGGTTTTGCGCCGTTTACAAAAGAAGTACATTTGGCATTGTAGCGTCTCGCGACTTCCCTGAAGACGCAAGAAGACACAATACTCGGGAAGCGTATGCATTGTTGACTGGCATGGGCTGGAGGCTAGGCCACTGGGAGAAGGTATAATGGCGAAGGCCCTCAGTGGGCCTGTTACCAAAACCAGGACCTAAAAAAAAAACATATAAGGCATTACAAGCATTATCCAGCATCCAAAGAATTGGTTTCTGCAATATACCGACATAATTCCTTGACCATTACTTTTACGGACCACTGCTTAATTAACCCTACCGGGGTCCGGCGGTTAATTTGACTTTGCCAAAATGGAACATTTAATTTGTTTATAAAATCTTAAACCTGGGGTCATTAAAGGCAAAAACGACTACTTTGCAGGTTATCTAAATCTAGAAGGTGGATGCATTTGTTTGGAAATTATTGCACCGGCTTGCTAAGAACCGAGGCCTCACAAGCTGAGATAAATATTAATCTTCCTTCAAAATTTCCTGCCTCTTCTGCTAAGTACTGCTACATGTCTAGTGTCCTTACCAGAATCTAAATGTAGAACGAGTATGAATACTAAAATGGCTTTTACCTAGTGAAAGAAACGGGAATAGTGGCTACAAAATTCCCGTTGTATGGAGGTCAATAGAGTTCTGCCTGCGACCATTTCAGGCTAGAGAGAAATAAACAGGAGACTTTTAGTCTATTGCGAACTTATTCCGCAGGAGAAAAAAGAACAAAGTCGAACACATCTCGAAACCGCTAATTAGTACTTACTCCTCAAATGGGTTGAACAAAAGTTCTTTTTGCCCTTTATTTATTAACACCAATACCATCTCCAAACATAATTAATGGGCCGCATTAGAAAGCGCTAGCATAAACATTGCTTACTTAATGGATTGTCTTGGCACACAAAGTAAAGGAATGTGAACTACACCGTGAATAAAACATTATTTAATAGGAAAATTATCATATAATCCCATGAATTTGCAGTAGAACAGAACTATTTAAACCAAGTGTGGGGATTTTCATTTAATCTTTTTCCGGTTATTTTTGAAAAAATCCAATTTTGGTTGAACATTATATCCTTCAATTTGCCAGTAAAAGTTATACAAAGCGGTTGCAATTCTTCAATTGTTTGTTAGGGCCTCCGCCATTGCACAATCTCCGGGTGGCCTGGCCACTGGATCATGCCAGTAGCCCCCAAATCGTTCGGTATGTCAAATATACATATATTCTACCCTATTGTTATGTCTTCCTTCGTCTCTAAGGTACTCTTAAAGGACTACATCGGTGTCAACTAAAAACCCTAAAAAAGAGTGCGATAAATATGCTGAACGCGCGGACGTAATATGAGAAATGATTCTTTGAAACCGTATTTTGTGGGAAGTTTATATTCACTAAATCGTCATCGCATTTGTTACATCTGCAACCCATTAATATGTGTATTATAATTGACGTGGAACCCCTCCAACAGGCTTGCGATAGAGTCATTTACGGCAATGGCCCGTTTTTTTTTACAAATTTAACTAACATGATGAATGAACCGAAATTGGAATGGTATTTTCAAAGCAGCCGAGTCGTAGTGACCTAGAGGATAAGAGATTCGTAGGAAAGGGGAGGAATCAGTCATCGTATGCACAAATCATTCACTTAACCCCTTCATGTGCGCAGCCACTCATATTGACCAATTAAAAAATCCCGTGTGACTTCGGCCGCGGTGATTGGATCTCCGAGGAGTGAAATACTTTTAGCACTGAACATCCCCTCCTCAATCATCCCACACCGCCCTAAAGAACTTAATTATGGAACTAAGTCGCAGCAGAAATTACTTCTAACTTTCCACGTACGTTTAAGGCCTTTTATGCATAAATTTATGCGGCATCTACTCCTTTTTTCGACTTTGGACAATCAACAAGGAAAATTTCACTTTATTAAGTTATAGCCCCAATTGATGCCTCACATTTCGTAAAAAAATTGGGATCAGCTTAATATTTATTTGATTTTGATGTGTGCAGTAAGCGTAACTAAATCATGAGCCGCTTGTTTCTCCTCTGGGACTGGTGTCAAATTGGCATAGGATCCTTTGGAAGAATAACATCGTCAAAAGAATTTGCACATTTGCCATGGTCGATTAGATAGTTTGACTTTGGCAGGAGTACGCATATCTGAGACATCATACTAGAAGTGACAGTGCTTGATAAAGCTTCTTTTTAGAACAAGTTGGTTCATCAACCATCGGTAAGAGGGAAGGCACTTCCAAATGATCGTACCTAGCTCCCAATTGAGGCAACCATTGACATGCCGCTTTTCAGAGATACTTTGGATAATTTGTGGGTTAGCTAATTGAGTTCTAAAAATCAAATGGCTTTTGAAATTGACTATTTATAAGACTACCTGTACTATTTTTGTATGCCTAACCGTAGATATGTCAAACACTCCAGATCGTCTTCCATGTACATATTTTTACTCAGCCCGCAGCGGATATTTCCGTGATGGTGGTGCCCATTTCGAGAGTAAATTTTCATTGGCCTGTTGCACCCAATGGAAAAAAGTATCTCCACATTTTTTTTGGAATATGAAGATACCAACCGGAATGAATTATTCATTTCGTGAAGGAGCAACTATACTTTTGCTCGACCAATTTCTTCATGAAGTAGAGCATTGACAAAATGGCGTTTGAACAACTGAAAGAAAAAAAAATACTTTTTGAAAAATTATGAATTGAGACCTAAAATAAATATGTAAAATGCGTTATTTCACCCTTCAAAACCTGTAGCGTATGCATACCGACATTTTTATGCCTTTTTTAAGGTATTATACAGGATTTCAAATAGGCAATTTATTTCGTGGTAAAGCATACACATTACACCATTACATTATCAGTACATCAGATAAGACTTTAATAAATGTTTCAAAATGCACAACACTTAGAAATAGTCAGTTTGATGCAAGCTTAGTTATTTTCCACAAAGGGAAGTATTCACCACTATAACCCCAAAATATTGAGCCACGGTTAATTTTTGACTTAATTTTGATTTATCATTTATTAAAACTAAGTAGCTATGTTAGAAGACCAGTTGAGTACTCGAAAACTGTTGATCGCTGCAGCTGGTTCGCTTTATTAAAGATTAATGGAATAATTCACTCAAAATATAAAAGATGCTCCATATTATTTCTCTTATCACTGCTCAGTTTTAAGAGGTCACTCGGTATTAATACAGACCTTGACAGTTGCGTAAATAAGCGATTTCCACCGTGGCAAATTGCATACGGGAAGGAATATTTACTTCCTCCATTAAGACGGAACGTCATCTTTTTGCGCGTACTCAGTTATTCTTCTGCATAAAAACTTTCAGACGTTTCAGCAGTCGGTTTTTTATAATAACTAAGTATTAACAACAACGGGTAGCTGCTAATGCAGAGCGAGTCAGTCAAGCTCCTCATTTCTCCCTAAATTATGTAATGGGCAACTTTGAGATGAGGAATTTGGCAATAAATGATTTCATCACTGTTCCCCTCTTCGAGTAGCCAAAATGCCATCTGTTATCCCTTGTGGATCAAATTTTTTTGCAGACCAGGTCTAAATTACCCTTAAATGTTAAGGGGCTATAATTAGAGATGTTGGAGATTTAATGAATAGCGCGGGATAATATGCATTGGCTTGATTTATTTCTTACTACCTATATTCGCATTTTATATCACATGAAATGATTTGTGTAAAGGGTTGATTGCGGGAGCTGACACCTTTACAGGGGGGTAAAGTTGAACACCGAGGAGGCGTAGCTAGGAATGGATTGCAGTCATTAATCATAAAGCAAACACTTAGATGGGGGGACTCCTGGCTTGGGTTTGGCTTTGGAAATCCGGTGAAACCCGCTCAATGATGCCACTTTATTTCTTGAAATATTTACCAACATCATTGCGATTCTAGACTAATTAACTCCAGATGGCGTGTTTTTATATTGTAAAATTTTTCTCTTTATGTGAAAAAACCGAAGTAGCTTTAGAATACATTTTTGTTCACCACCTTGCCTTTGACTGTAGACATTCCCCTCCCAGTTCAATTCGTTACACTTTTACTTAACCCAGTGGCATTAATTATTTCTTAGATAAGAAGATGTCATGCAAAAATAGTAGCCATAAAATATACAGGAATTTCCGGATTGCTCCCGCCTTTACTGCATAAAGGCCTTTCATTATTATTTATGATTATGCATGTTGTTTAGGTAAAATCCTTGGAGCATGGGATGGACACTTTTTGTTGAAGACCACATAAATTCCGACTGGACCTTTATGGGCAGGGTCAGAGTTAACAGTCCGCGTTTCATCTTTTTAATCCCATTAAAACAGATTAAAAAATGGCTCATTTTGGCTGACCAAGTTTAGCGACTTTGATGTTACAACTGGAACATGTTGGCTTTGAGCGAAGGCAGCACAACATTCACTGACTAATTCACCCATTTGACAAGTAAATGGGCTTGGATACAGTTTTTAATAAACAAACCATACTCTTTTTACAATTAAAGAAGGTATTTGGAAACCTCCTACAAACCTATTTCTTAATGGTTAAATTGTCAGGCAATCAACCACAAGAAAGTGGACTTTCAAAAAAATAAAGAATAATGGAACCTAAGTTTTGTGGTAAAACCGCTGGAGCCAGAAAATAAAGTCGCTTTATGCGAATCTTAGTATCATTCAAAGAATCATAAACACTCTAAGCGTCAGTAATTATCTTTTGATAGTTTGTGGAAAGATGCTATACATCCATGTCACGGTTAAAATTGTGGTGAAAATTTCTCTCAACATATTATTTCTGACTGACTTTATAACTACACAATATAGGGAGCACTTTCAGGAGAAATTTTGTAACTGTAATTTTTTTACTTTTTACAACACTGATTAGCCGGTCCAGATCTTCCACCAAAATGAATGGTCTGTGGCCAATCCACTGATTGAATCAAAACGATAAATGCACGTCCTCCAATCGTAAATCAACACAGCAAACATTCTGAGGCGGGAAAATAAAAAAAAACATTTCCTTTATTACTAACAGTAAAACTTTTATTATTTAATGTTATTTATCTAGGAGCTATAATCCACAATTGGAAAGTGATAAAAGGGAAACATAGGCCTACTTTCTAAGATTGTATCATCGAACCAATTTCATTACTTCAGAGAGACGTGAATTTTTTGGGACTGGATGTCCACATCCCAAGGTCGGCCATGTTCTCCATCAATTAATAATGGACTTTTACGATGTTCCAACAATCTCGCTTACATTTAACGCATTAATTCACCTAGCCTACTTTCCACTTGCATATGTAATGGGAAGAAATCACGAAATACTAAAACACATGCTTGTATGTGGTATACATGTAGAAGCATTCAGCTGTGCTTTGTGTTGCTCTTCCAATTGACCGGCTTGGAACCCCAACGCTTGATTAGAATGGACAATATAACACATCGTTATAATCAAGCAAATTGTTTCACCTTCCGGCGCATCGTTTATTCACGTCCACTGAATTCACCGAAAAGGAGTCTTGCTTCGTGCCATTGTGCAAGGAATGTTTTTGGTTAAGCAACCGTGCGTAATCATACTTGGCAAAGAAAGGAACTTGAGTAATAGAAGAACTTGCATTGTTTTGCCATGTTTTGGCCCAGTTAATTAAACAACCTAAGCAGGAGTTGAAAAAACCATATTTTAACATCAACAAAGGATTGCTGAAGAAGCGTTTTGCACAATCATAGCGAGTACTCCCAATAATGTCATGCCTTACTTACCACTACATACTTTCGCTGTTAGGTCCACAAAAAGCCAACAACCATCAAGACATCGTACGTTTGCAAGGAATTTTGCAACTGAATACTGCGTTCATTCATTGCGTATACGGAGGCAGATGTGGCCATTTGGTTGCAGAATACTAACTATTAGATTAAGCCCATTTTGAAGCCTGAATCCACACTTCCCGCGTCATGTCTAAAATGCTTCTTTAAAAAGTCTTCATCGTTTAGCTGTTTAGACGTTCTATACTCTGTAACCAATTTAAATGGCTTACGCCTAAACAAATTTCAAGAAACCACATTTTTTTTAATTTTCGCGCATGCTTTGATTTAGCAAGATTAGTGGTGTAACTTGCTTTGAACAATTCAGTGTCTTCGTGTTGTCACAGGAAATGTCAACCGGAAACAGGGCACTATCTGGAGTCTGCGAACACATTCTATACTTCCTCTCCTACACAGTCTTCGTTCTATTCCTCCCTGTGTCAGTTTTCATCTGTCTAAAGGTGAGCCCTACCCTAGAGCAGCAAAATACATGCATCCAGCGAAAAAGGAGTTGGCTAAAAACTGGCGCAGCTTGCTATAACTTCATGATTAAATGCTTTGAATTCAGATGACTGCAAAAAAGTTGTTTTAACACAGAGAAACTGTTAAAATTGTAAAATGATCTACGTGGAAAATGATCTTAAACAAATCATCACCATTTTTGCTTGGAATCTTCGAGATTATGGCGAAAAATTTTGGAAGCTACCATTGGTTTTATGCTTGAGCTTGCTTACATTAAGTGAACAGCAACATTCTTGTATGTTCTGTTTAAAATAAAACTAAAAATAAAGTGGTACTTTTAAGCTTTCCACGGAATGGTAAATAAGAGGGAGATTTAATTAAAAATACAGCTTAATAAAAAAGTCGTACATGAGGTAGATGGGAAAATATTCCGACATTTCAAATGTTCCAGTAAATTAAAGTAACTAAGCCAAAAAATTACGGAATTCAGAACTGCAAGGGGTGTTGCTTGTGATGTGATATAAAGTCCCTATTTAAGAGTTGCAAAATTTTTTCATGTTTTGTGGTGTAAAGATGTAAATGGAAGGCATAAAATTCCTTTACCATTCCCAGCGCTTAAGTAATAAAGTGGTCGGAGGACTGATAAATCATGCATGATTTTATTTACTGGCATTAACAAACATTTTACTTAGCTTAGCAAAATGCGGACACTTAAAATGGAATCGCTTCACTCAACATCGAATCCAAATTAATTTAGCCTGTGAAAATAAATAATACCGCCAATGAGATTACTTAGGTATCAGAGCAGTTAAATATTGTACCGGTTTGATGTAAAACGATTGTGGAGAGATGAAGAAGCTCCCAATGGAATTAGCTTATTTACTGAAAAAATTAAATATGGATACATTGTACACGAAAACAAAATTTCAGTGAGTTTTACACCGATTAGGCAGCGCTTCTTGTTACTGATGAAGGATTATCCGGTCCATAAATTATCTTACTATTTAGGACAAGAATGCATTCAGCATAAGCGGTAGTTCTATTTCTGAGGCAATCCTTTTGATGAATCTGCGATGGTTGTGCACAGGAAGAAAAGTGATTTAGTACAAAGAAGTGGTTGTTATCGTTGCTTCATAGGTTGTGCAGGAGTACGAACGCGCGGTAATCTTTCGACTGGGTCGTGTGATGCCTGGTAGTATGAAGGGACCAGGTGAGTCGGGGCTTTGCCAAGTTATGTGCATAAAATATTTTCCATTCCTACCTCCCTAATATGCTTGCCTTATGACGAAAATTTTTGCTAAAAGTAGAATTTGCGTTGGCATGTTATTTTAGTATCTGCTTAGATTATTTCAATTCGTATGTTACACGAAATTTAACAGGCCTCAGAAAGAGCCCCAGCATGTGTCAAATGACGTATCATCATTGCATTATCAGTGAAATTCAGACCGAACGATTCGAAGGAAGTGTAAAATTCCAAAACAATTATTTTAAGACCTGTCCCCCATGGCCATTTAAATTTAGTGGAAGTTAAACGAAGGCTTAGATTCGGCATTTATTTAATAAAATGTCCCGCACTGATTCGGGGTACATATGAATAACAAAACCTATGGGCTACAGTTTTGGCCAATGTCATCTCGGCACAAGTGTGGTCAAGCCTCGACTACTTCTGCATTCAGTCTTAAGCATGCCTGTAGCCAGAATGCAGTTTACTGATCGCTCAGTCAGGAAATAGCCCCTGTGAAATTATTGTGCGATATTAGTGAATGCAATCGCTCATCACAAATCCGGTTGAAATTACAATGGTGGCACAGGCCTGTGCATTTCACTCCACTTCACTCCTAGCAGTATAAACTTTCTCTAAAAACAACAAAAATTATGATCGCTGACGCAAAAATGACAGGGGGTGAAAGTTAGATTTTACCGTTGATGAAATTTTTTGCTCTGACTTCAGCAATTTTTCCCAAGTACTGACTGTCTCGCACTCAATTTATTGCAAACCAGAAATTTGCATCTCTTACTGAATGAATAAATTATGCAAGAGTAAGTACCCAAGTAAATTGAAACAGAAAAAACAAGCGCCACAGTTCAAATTCCACGATGTTACAAAAGCTGGTACAAAGAAAGTCACCACGAAGGAATTCAATGATATCGGGTAAATCTAACTTTTGCCCAAATTCTATAGGGCTCCAAACTTTGTAATGAAATACAACACTACAGGAAAGGAACTAAATAGCATTTATAAGCCGGCTATCAGAAACTCGACTGCCTGGTGTTAAGCCTCCACCCTCTGGCAACTCTAAGGCAGGGCAAAAAGTCGGATTTGTAAGAAAAATTTGCACCACGAATAAGTTTACTGTATAACCTCCCAAAAGCGGAAACTACTTAATTATTAATTGCCCTGGGTTAAACAGTGCAGGCGAGGCAAATTAAAATACCTTGAAAAGGACTGTCCAGCATAAAATATTGAGAGGAAAAGAGCTGAAGCGATCATTCACATGGAAAATGCAGTCAAAGTGACAGCCTCTTGGCATGGCAACGCCACAAACTGCCCTCCTTTCGCTTCATTTTCAGCCAAATGCACAGGAAATATTCGGATTTTTTGTTCGTGACTGCTACTAGAAGAAGAACAAAGAAGAGCAGGAATACTCGAGTATGGGCTAATGATTGCTGTATTTTTTCCTTTACGCACACCCAATGTACATTAGCGAATAAAAATGACACAGAAGTAGAAGAAAGAAAGTGGATTCTATAATTTTGGTTTTAAATATATAGTTTGTAGATTAGAGGTGTCAATTTGAATAATCAAGACTGTAAATACTTACAAATCATTCGCAAATACTCAACAGTTTTCCAGTCCTGAAGTGTACCCATTAAATGAAAGGTGATAAAAGTGGCATCCAGTTCTCCTGCTTCTTCATACAAATCTCCGTAAAGATGATTTGTTTTTATTCAAATTTTGCTGCGATAGTGTAATAAACAGAAGATGTAGCGCCCTGAGTCCTTCCTGGAGACTGAGGAAGGTGTTGCACTTGGGCAGAAAATATATTGCTGACGTGCAGAAGGGATGAGGGCTACTGGCAATGGCTCGAAGGCTATGCCACCCAACAGAAGTACAATAGCAGAGCTTTTAGTATAAGCGTAAAAAAAGTAAACGAACATTCTTGAGTACTACGTAGCCCACCTCTCCTTCTTAGCATCGTCAACCTCGCACGTCGATCATCACAGCGTGGTCGATGGAGTAGGAAAAAAGTACAGGAGCCAACCGCGTCAGCCGTCAAAATTGTATGCAAATGGGAAGATATTTGATCGTGAGGTTATAAGTTTTCTCGGATTCGTCCATCCTCAGCACATGCTCTCCTTCCGTCAGGTTAAGGTTGAGAATTAAGCAATGGGAATCATGGTAGTTGTGTTTTGGCATCAGGTTCTCTTTCCGCCACCACCAATGCAACACCTAGAGTCTTTTTTGAAGAGGAAGGAAGTCATAATGCTAGGGCAGAAAGTGTATTCCCGACGTACAGAAGGGCTGGACGTCACTGGCATGGCCCGGAGGCCATGTCACTCAACGGAAGTTCAAAGGCGGAGCCGTAAGTAGCTGCGAAACCAAATTGCAAAAGCTTAGAGCATTTGACACATATTATAGCGCAAAGTGGTAATTGTTACATTAATACCTACTTTCTATGAAGAGAATCGAAATTATGTTAAACTTCGAAAAAAAATTATCCATGAATGAGAAGTTTTTTCCTCTGTGAAGAAACCCAGTGAAACAACTAGCTTGAACAATATGATCACCTGAATTTTGGCTGTAATTTAAATAAATATTATGCATATACAATGTGACATGTGATTCTGCGCTTTTGTACTTAGGAGTTCAACTATTTTATTTTTATGTACCTAACAATTTAGGAATATTTTTGTGCCTGCCTTGCGTGGAGGAGTGCTTCATGGTGGACCTAAGAACAATTACGTTTGATATTCCGCCTCAAGAAGTAAGTTAGAAGCCTTTTACCATCTCTTTAAATGAACACAAGAGCGTCGCCAAGTAAGCTACTCGAACTTCAAGGCTAGTAGAGACTAATTGCAATCAAAAACAGGTTTAGACTGAGTATTTAAAGAGGAGCAGTTCGTCAATCGCTTTTTCGGATGTGCAGGAAATAATTACACCAAATTAAGGGATCTTCAAGTGATAACGCACAACATAAGCAAACAGAGGATTCACCTTTAATATGTACTGCTAATTGAGCAAAGGGTAAGCATCCATGCTCACGTCTCTCTGCTCTTGCTGGCCTTTTACACGACTGGCGTGTGTGACCAATTAAGAGGTGCGGTTGCAATTTCGCCGTTTCGAAATGTTGTGATGACTGCAATCCTGTGGAATATTTTGGCGTAAATAACAATTAAAGCTTCTATAAACTCCAAAAGTAGCGCCTTTTAATCACCCAGAAGATTTATTTAGTGTTTAAGAGGTGTGGAAAGAATTTAGAATGTCCCCCACAAGTGCTGAACCAAAAATGAAGTAGAGCCCAAAAACAACGATTGTACTCTCAGTAACGTCATTTGGAGGCGACGTTCCGTGATTCTGATAGCGTTGGATGTCATAAGTCGAGTAAACACTTATTCACCTCAAATGAGATGCTCTGCTTGCCTGTCATCTACTACTCCGACTCCCTAGTCATGCATGTTAGCACTCTTTAAATACGTTAAATGCCAATGTACTCAAAATTATTTGCGCATTGTCCAAGGTCGATTTCTGGTTAAAACTTTCCATTTACGAAAAGATTTTTAGGTACGCAATTCTTATTCCATAATTTTGTGTAATATAATATGTAAACATTTCCGACGCACCAATGCAGAACCAATTCCTGTCCCATCAGTAAGTGATTATTTTTAATTAAAAATCACAATTTATTTGGGGTTTTAAAGATGCAACCGCTGATAAATTGTAGACGGAAATTTAAAAATTTGCTAATTCTGCTACAACACCAATCAAGCTTTCTTAATTAATTACCAGAAGGTAATACTGTAAATAAGAGCATCTTCAGTAAACTGAATGAGCATTTGCCTAAATGCTGTGGGAGAATTGTCTCATTAGTCAGAATTGGCATTTTTAGTAATGTTGGTGAGGCTGCTTGGAAGAGATTTAAATCAAAACCATGTTTGATTGCACTGCCTACGAGATACCGAGATCTTCTCTTCCTAATTAGAATTAATAACTTCAGGAGAGTACAACCGCTGGTTTCCGCGTTGCGTACCCTGTTATAAATAGCAACAAAGGTGCCTTTGTTTTTTACATTTAGCAAGTTCCTTTAATATTGGTGAGATACATTAGAAGTGGTAGAGAAAGCGTGTAAGGTAAATGCAGCCTCACATTTATGAGGATGCGCATAAATTGAGCACATTTGGCTTATTTAATTGAAGAGTAAAATAAAAACAAATGAGGCCAGGAATACAAGTATTTCAGGATAGTTAAATGAGTTCGAATTAAATTGGATTGAAAATAGCTACGAATTGCACAGTATTTCTAAGCCTTATTGCCTTCTCAATTACTACTAATCCCATATCAGCTCAGTTCCTGAAGCTACAATCTTATGGAAATACTCAGGTTTGATATAACATTGGTTTAAGTAATGTGCAAGGATTTTCGCAACACTTGAATTGTATCGAAAAGATAGTCACTGTCTCTGATCTTAGCAAGAAATACGAATACAATGAAAATTTATTTTTCACTGCATCCAAGGCGCTGCAAGGACTTACTTACTGCACGATTTTGACTTAAAGATTCTCACAAAAGACTCAGTGACAGTCTCGGTGGATGCGGTTATTTACTACAAAGTCTTCGACGCAATGATCTCGGTGGCCAATGTGGAGAACGCGCACCACTCGACGCGGCTTTTGGCCCAAACCACCCTGCGCAATGTACTTGGCACGAAGCGACTCTCTGAGATCCTCTCGGAGAGAGATGTTATCAGCTCGTCCATGCAGGTAAAGTTGTAATTAATCTTCAAAACAGAGGAGATATTAGATGCAGAGCTTAGGAAATGCCACTACTGAAGGCTATGCGATAAACGAAGGGATAAGGTAGAAGGAAAGAAGGATATAACCGCTCCTCCCCTCGTACATGTGACAGTTGATCTCAAACGTTTCTCGTTATTTTTCACCAAAAAAGTTTGCAAAATTAGTAGGGCATTTCCTACTTTTAAAATGATGGTTTCTCAATTTTATACTCGAAATTTGGTTTGAATGTAAACTACAATAGGTTATATTTTCCATAATTTGACACACATTATTGCATGGATATGATGCAAATGATCACAACCGCCAAGGCACATAAAACGGGTGATACTTTGCTGTTAGGCATTTTCAACAGATGGTGAACAATTTCCTAACAAAAAGACTCGCAATCACTTGCATAAAGAAAGCTAATGAAAGTCCACTAAGATTAGGGGTTAACCATGGAAAGAATAAGATTGCAGGAGCACAAAAGCCTTTTAAATTAAGACATCCTCGCTCACTGATGTCACGATAAATATGCGTGAGGGGAGTGACAATTTTGGACATAGAGTAAAAAAAGCCACTGATGTGTTTCAAACACCTCACCTATAAAATTAGAACAAATTTTGCATTTATTATAGAGTGTACTGGATGATGCTACGGAAGCCTGGGGAATCAAAGTGGAAAGGGTGGAGATGTAAGTCATCTTACCTTTCAAGCACTTTAACATTCAATATCGTTACTAAGTCATTTAAAAAGTCCAGACATTTTCCTGGGAAATAAAAATACATTTAAAGAACGGTCTTCTATTTACCTTCTCATTTTAGTTGTCTTTGAGAATCATTTTTTGTTAGAATATGAAGACCGGCCTTTAGGCATCAAGTTCATTTATTTGCATGAATAAAGGTGATTGTCCCAAATCTCACTGGCCAAGTCCACTTTCCTTTCTGTAAGTGTAACAATTTTTTATCCAATTTCTTTTTGCGTAATCTTTCATTTGCAAAGCAGATAATAGAGTTAGTTAGTTGTGTAGCTCGTCGAGACTACTCTGAGGATAAAAGAAGACGCACAGATGACACTGGATGGAAGTACAATGGCCCTGCCATTTAGTGTTTATGTAACCAAAATGAAAAGTCAAAGAGTCAACATATTACACAGCCCCTCGCCTCTTTTGAGCGTCGTCCCCGTCGATTCCCTTGGCTAGCCTCGCGTGTTGGCCATGACACCGTAGTTGGCGCTGTAGGAAAAACACCCACGAACCAACCGTGCCATTCATTGAATATGCATGCATCTGAGACGAAACTTGACTGCACAGTCAATGATTCCTCCTGGCAACCCCACTGGATCTGAAGTTTTGCCTCGTTTGGGAACTGTATTAAGAGAAGGAAAAATGTGCCGGCCATCGAGTTTGGCCATAGCTAGTTGTAAGAGCACTGGATTAAGTGCAGAGTAATTTAATAAAGAAGGTTGTTTACCATAGTTTCATGGGACTAGGGTTCGCCATCTGTCCCTCCTTGCCAAGTTGTCTTCACTCTAGAGCAGTCCGGTCATATCTAGCTAATTTCTATTCAGCTGGTAGGGAGGTAGGGGAGGTATCGTTTGTTCACTCATCTGGCATCTTCATACAAGTAACATAGATAGTTCGATAATGAACTTTTCCTGATGATTCATGACCACGACTAGTGTCGCTTCAATTGTTAATAGCTTTTCTGAGGACTAGGAAACTGAGATTGTTGCTGGAGATATACTTCACTCTCAACGCCTCCATTACGGATTCTCCCACCAGCAGCATATAAACGTATCACAGTTGCATCTTTTGTAAATTGTCTCACCAGAACCCGGAATACTGAGAGTTCGGGAATCCTATATGCGTCACATATTCTTGCCTGATTGTGGAAAATTTCTATTCACACAATCGAGTTGTCTGTTTTCATTATTCGCACCGTTTATTCAACTCATTAATTAGGAAGTGTCCACTGCCTCCGTATACGGGCTACGGTGAAGTGGTTCGTGTAGTAATATGACTTGTAGTCCGTTGGCTAACCATCTCATTTTAAACTCCTTTTAAGTGCGCATAAAAGTAAATAATGCTATTTTTGAAGATACGATTATTATCTTCCATAATCTAGGCCCTGTCACTGTTAAAGCTATCCTCCCTTGATAGGTATTTGAGCGCAATTAAATTGCCCAAAAAGTTGGGAAAGCATTTTATGCTGCTTCTCAAAAAAATACCTTCTCTTTTAAAAAGCATGTTTAAAAACATTAAAGTTAAATTTGATAAGCAGTTATTTGTTTTTGAGTGACTTCTAAACCCGGCCTCGCAAAGCCTACCATAATCCCTATATCTTTATGAATAGTAGATTTTACTTAACCCCAAAATCTTTACTGGAAAATAAAAAGCAAGCGATTCTTATAAAATTTTTCTTTAACACAAGTTTTGGTGCGTTTTTTTATTTGTGGTCAAAATGTAAGAAAGATTTGACATTTAAATTAGCTCTATCAGATGGAACTAGGCTCCAAACAGCTCAGAAGTTAAGCATGCATTTAAAGTTCCCAACATTATTTGTTTCAGTTGCTCCATTTCCATCTGCGATGTAGCTATCAGCACAAAATGCTGCATTTTAACCTGATTTTGAAAACCACCTTTCCATTTCGAGTGGGTGACCTGTTTCCAAGGCCATTTTACCCTCTTACTTGGTGATCATGCGAATGCGGCGAGCATCGTCTGTTGTAAATGTGCAATCCTTTGACTTGCTTCGTTTGTAGAAAAGATGTACGTCTTCCTGTCCAACTCCAAAGAGCGATGGCTGCAGAAGCCGAGGCGACGCGTGAGGCCCGTGCAAAGGTTTGCTTTTTACTGCTCATCACTTTTGCCAAATGAGCTTTTTCTTATTTTGACGAAATTATGAGGAAATGAAGGGTGCACCACTGAGACTATATTGACTAAATCCTAAATTTAAATGGAAAATTTGATAAAAATTATCATGAAACCAAAGTATGATTTGTAGTTGTTAACATCTCTTGGCTTCGCAAGTAACTGCTGTTTTTACCCATATTGTATGCAACATTTGTTCAGAATTTACATATTTGCGCGGCTTAGAGTCAACTACTTGATCCAAATGGAACTAACTAACCCAAAAATGAGATATTTTGTCGAAAGGACACTTTTGGCTGGTTTTCTGTAAATACCCACTATAAATTATGAGTAAAGTTGTGATCGTTGGCTCTTTAGTGCGTTACTCGACCGCAAATTGTATATATGTCTAAATCTTGGTTGACATATGTATGAAAGTAAGATTCGAAAAGGTGAATTTGAGGAACGTAGCCGTTGAGGTACGGGAAAACTTGAATTATGCAGGGTTTGGGTTCCACCTCAACGGTTAATATTTGCCCCATTGTGGGCGGCTTTGAGGCACAAAGGAACATCCACTGGCTATTTCACACGAGCTGATTACCCACTCACGATGTCACCAAACGACGGAAGTATTACCTTCCAGATACAATTAAGGGTTTTCTGACAGCAGATTCGTGCAGCTTAGTCGACGCGGTGGCCTTCGCTTGTATGCGAGTGATTGACTTCCAAAATTTTGTGATGGAACTGATCTGCAGAAATCTTTGGGCAAATGTGCCGTTTTGCGGGTTGGACATCTTTTGAAAACTACTAAACCAAACTCGATTGATTTGAGTAGAGAGATTTGCTTTCGCCGTGTCAATCATAAGTCCTTCACGAAGGTCACGAAATGATAGTTGAAATTCCTGATTTATTGCATTTGTAAGGTTTGCTCTGTAAATCTGTTAAAAATGAAATTCTTTAAGCGTAAATTAGACCTTAAAAAATTTGAGAATTAGAGGATTTATTTGCATTCCACTTTAAGTACAGTCATAAGTTAAGCAGATGTGTTCCATTTCCACCTAATGAAATTGAAGTCGGGATTGCTTAAGCTTAAATCAGTGAATCCCCTAGCGAAGAATACATAGAAATAGTTTACCTTCAACTTTTATTGTGTAGACAAATCTACTACAGAAATAAACTTCCTTATGTGATTTTCTTCTTGTATCACCAACAACAGAGCCTTTAAACACTAAGAGGCGTATCGGGATTGATTTCATAGCTTCTTTCTATCACAAAACCAAAATTGTCAAAAATTTTGGCAGAAAGCAAGCTGTCAAATCGCTTTGAATTTATTGGGGTTTGCTCTCCAAATCAGCCCATAAATCGGACTCGGCCAAACTAAAAAAAATTTATCGTGCTGATATCAACTAGTATAAGAATTATCTGGCGTAGAGGATTTACAACAATTTTTTGTCCGAGTGAAGCATTAGGTTTCCTAAATAACTCTCACACTTGCCTCCGTGCTTCAAAGTACCCGAAAACAGCAGGTTACAGCCCTTTTAAGCACTTTTGCAACTTGGAAAAAGTTTTGCGCAAATTATTTTAAATGCATTTTGTAAATTTTATTTTTGTGCCGAATCAGTGAGATGTAAATAGTGCAGGGGTTGGCTGTTTTTTGATTAAAATGAGAAAAACTGTTCAAATGGAAAGCTCCTTTGGCGTATAGAGCATCTTGTCCAAATGCAAAGTTTACACACTTGAATGGTTGTGATATTTAAGCATTTCCATTTAAATGCGGAATTTTTTGTTACTCTTAAACAGCACATAACATAAAACTCTGCCCTCAAGATGACCAAAGAGTTAGAAAGTTGAAGTAATGCCTATTTTAATTGTTCAAAAACATCGCAAACAAGAAAAGAAGGCAGCATTCCTATTGATGGCCAATAAACCTCAATATTGTAAAGATGACAGATTCCACGGAAAATGCAAAACTCCGACTTTGATTCCGTCTCAAAAAGGGTAGTTGTCTGGAGGCTAGTAAATGAGGTGAAAAACGGTGAGTAGTTGGATGTGTTTCCTTTGTAGGTCATTCAAGCCGAGGGCGAGCGAAAGGCGTCACGAGCCTTGCGTGAGGCGAGTTTGATGCTAAACGATAAGCCAGTTGCTCTGCAACTGCGCTACCTCCAGACCCTCTCGGGGATCGCGGCCGAGCACCACTCGACCATCATTTTTCCCCTTCCCATTGACCTCACCACCAGCTTCCTAATGAGCAATCCTGCACAATCCATGAAGAGCGGCATCAACGGCCATCCCACCGCCACTGCTGCCACCACCACAACCAGTACCGCCACCACGGCCACCACCATGTCCAGCTGTAACAACAACAGCTCCGACCTGAATGTATAGCTAAAAGTGTGGATATTCCTCTTCATTTCTTTCTCTCCTCCTCCTCC
>NW_020170405.1:709981-754676 GCF_000524195.1 Echinococcus granulosus | reverse complement strand
CCCTCTATGTTGTACCGTCAAAAAAGCGTCATGTCAACTTAGTGCATTTGAAAACGCAATCTATGTAATGGAAGATTTTACGAAAGTAGTATTCATCCGAGTCGATTTTCTTCGTTTTGAAATCAAATACCGTATCATTTTGTATCGCCTTAATTTGTCTGTGATACACGCCTAGCGATATCGTCAAACAATGGTATATTCGCCATCTCCCGTCTATTCTGACCTAAATAACACCTGGAGAGGAAGTTGTATTTCGTATTCTGCCTGTAGAACCCCAAATTTTGGTTAACTTCTCCAAATGAAGTCCGGTTTGAAAGAAATAATTGGTCGATGGATCATTATTTAATCCAGTTTGCAGGTCCTGACTGCACAGAAGTAGGACTTTTTCCTTTAATGTATATTTAGATAAGTCAAAATCCTTCTTTCACATTTTTCATTGGCACGCATCACTTAGTTAAACATCTTTAAAAGACAACAAATTTTTGACTTAACTAAAGTTACAATTTTTTCCGTTCGAGAGTTGACAAAATTACACTTCTACGATTTTATCGGGAAACATTGTTTTTTTTTCCGTTACACTTTTATCTCCCAAGTGGGAGAGTGTGTGTAGTGAAACAGAGCAGGAGAGCACATCTCTACATCACTCCTCAATGGGTTCAAAATTGCACAGCAACAATCATTAATGTCAAGATAAAATTTAACGTAACACGCACTTTCTCCACAAACAACAACAACAACAACAGCATAATTTCGTCCTCAGCGTCACTCCCTCCATCGGCAAAAAAATTACTCGCAATTTGGCAGTACGAAAAGGCATTGGGTCGCATAAGACTGCTGCATTACTATGTCCTCCTCACTCCACTTCCTTCTGCAGCATCGCCTTAAACTTTGATGCTTCACTCTCAATACCCTCCAAGATGCCTAAGTGCGAGGCGTCGTGCTTAATAGAAAAATAGGAGCGTCAAAATCACGATCAAACCAAATTAGCAGAGTGTATAAAACCTGTTGATAAATTATCGGAATAATTAAAATTTGCTTTTGGGAACTGTGGGGTTTTATTAATTAAATTTTATAAGGAGGCTAGATGAGAAATAATTTTATGTTGTGATTGATGAACGGAAGAGGGGACGGTTTTTAGGTAGCCGTGGGTAGAAAGAAGACCATAAAAAGCATTACCCACTTTTCATTAAGGCTTCTTACACTTTGCCAAAGCTTAGAATGGTTGCGCAAAGGGGAAATCCTAATTTCTAGAAAATACTGCAAACTATTTTCAACATCCTTTTTTGCGTCAGGTCCAGGTAGATTTTTGTTTTATTTGATGAGACAATCACGTTTCCCTTAAGGAAGCATAGAAATACATCCTTTCCCTTTAACAAAGTAACCTTCCCTTAATTTCTGATCAAACCTTCATAAATGTGTATCATTCAGATGTGAAAAGGTCTTTATCGCTCTGAAACGATTACGTAAAGAATGCATGAGGAGAGTAACATGAAATGAAGATGGGATTTAATATTAGTAAGCGTATAGGCTTAAATATGCACTGGATAATACAGCATCTCTTTATTGTGTGGTATTACGAAAAACAGGCGAAAGTCCTTTCCACTATCCCACTTCTTAACTTCCCTCCCCCAAACCCATCAGTCGCGTGCCACTTTAGTAGCTGGCCCAAACATTTGGTGCGGAGCTAATACACTTCCGTACGTAGATATGCTTTTTGATGAGATTACATAAATGAAAATAAAATGAAGTTATCGCTGGACCATTCTTCAGTAAAAGTGGGTGACATTAATTTTGTTTGCGAATTGATCGAATGGTTTTATAACATTATTACGGACTAGTGGATTCAAACTACCTCACTGATTTTTCACGTGTTCCACGAATAACCATTTGAATTACACATTTCCACCGTGCAAGACGGAGTTTAAAGTCTGAGTTCTTTTGCGTTGTATTAGGCGTAATAACAATAGCAGTTAGCCAGACCATCTCCACTACACTAAAAGTGAAGTAAAAGGATTTGAACTATGTATACCATACCTGGTCGTGGACAGTGGACTTATAAATGTCTTTACCTTGAGCGTTTTCGGAAAAAATTTCGAATAATTACAAAATAGCTTAATTTCAGTTATTGTTTTATATCATTATGGCATACCCAACGTCAATTTTTAAAGTATGCTTTAACAAAATATCACGTTTCGAAGAAGTCAAACACGAGAAATTTGAATTTACCTCCTTTGTGTAACGTCAGTTTTCGTGAAGCGTAGCCAATTTGTCGATTAAGTGGAAAAGAGAAAACCGAATTTTTGGTTATCCAATTACAGCTGACCGTGCTTTTCACCCGCCAGCAGGTTTGTGGAGACAAATTAGTAGGCGCAGACAAACATCGCCAAAGGATGATGCGCCTCAGTTAAGGATATCTCTTGCTAATTGTAGATCTTAGGGATGTAAGCTTTTATTCGCTTCACCTGAAACAATTCGACGGAAACATGAATGCCCCCCTTTGGGTGTCGCCTCTTCAGGAACTTAAATGTAGCTCAAAAGGTTATCCATTAGATTTGGCGGGGTAGTCCTGGTTGGCGCAGCGAGTGTAACCTAGCGGCAGAGTTCATCATGATTCGATTCTCGGGGTGTTTGCATTTCCGTGACCAATTCCCGAACACTATAGAAAGGATCGCAACATGGGCCCTTTTTTTATCCTCCTAATTGGTCAACATCACGAACAGAGGAACCTTAAGTGTGCTAGTAGTCACTGTGAGGGAAAAGGTAATCAAAACTTTATAAATTTACCAAAAATGCAATCATCTCGCGACTTCGACAATCAACCGATAGTCACGTAACCACACGGCGTGCCCTCGACTTCCTCATAGGATTTGGAAAATGGGATTTCGTATTAGAGTCCCTGTCTCATGATTATTCTGTTTGGAAGCACGACAGTCAACTCGACGCTGATTTCTAAGTTTACCAGATTGGTAAATAATTAAGTCTAAAATCAAAACCACAGTTATTATTATTTTTTTCTTTTGAATGTACTCAACGAAATGAATTCACCAAAAAGGACACAAAACCTACTGGTGAGTGAAAAAAAGCGCGTCAGTAAGTAGAAAACCAACAGCAATGAAAAGAATCTCCCGGATTCTTTCCTTGAATTTTTGATCCGGATGGAGGAGGAGATTGCTCTGGGTTAACGGCGGATATCTGATTAAAGTTTGGGGGTAAAATTCATTGGTAATCCAATAGTAATGCGAGCTACTTACGATCTACAACTGTATACGATCGCCTCAAATGCAGGTCCCGTGAACAGTCTCCGATTGCCCCGACTGACATAGTTGGTGGCCAAGTAGACTGTCAAGCTCAAGTCACTTCAAGAAACTTAAAGCTAGGACTGGCAGAACCGTCAATACTTTGGCTACGTAGTAGCATATAGTAACACCAGAGTAGAAGCAAAGTTAACGCATGAAGGCACGTTAAAGCCATCTTAATTATTAATAATGAGGAATAAACAGACCTTAACCTCAACAAGTTAGGACCACTTTCAACCACGCAGCGTTCGGTATGGATCACTGCGTCCCCTACACCTGCATTTCAAACAGTAGTGATGGTAATGCTAATGTATGTGCGACATTGGATTGTGATCGTCAAAGTGCCCCATCCCGTCGGTAGGCCATAAACATAAGGGTGTCCATCTAGCGATCCATCTACTGAAGGATGCTAAGGCAAATACTCGACACGTTGGACAGGATGTTTTACCACCAGTGAAGGCAAGGATAAGCTAGATGTTAGTTAAAATGATTTGCAAGGTTTACGCTACGGAAACTTCCTGCTTTACTGATTTAATGCTCAAGCAAAATCAAATACTCTGTAATGAGGTAGGCATTATTACCCTTCCATGAGAATGGAGGAGGGTTTCAGTGGTTTGGGTAACTAAGCACCATTTTTAGATTTTAAAACTTTTTTTTCAAGTCCACAAGGGGAGGGGATTTCGCGATGCACAACATGTCGATGTCGGAATTCACAAAGAATCGTACATGGGAACAAATATTTATGAAAGAGCATTTCCTTCCCTATCGTTTTAATTACGAAGTCGGTGGATTCAGGCACGCCATGTTTACCATTCTATTCGCACTAATCTCAAAAGGCAATTTTTCAAATTACCGATTACGAATGAGTTACATCAGGAATTGGGCCTGCAAGAGGTAAATGCAACTATGGTAACTCATGGTCTACCGAGGATGAGTTGAGATTTCAGTCTTGATAAGCTGGGTTCTGGAAGTGGGTAACGTGGAAGACCGGAATGTGATTTTGAGAAGTGGTGGAAGCAAACGGGCCTATTCCAAGCTACTCATGACGCAATTTCTCCTCGATTTGAAGCAGGTCGACAAGGTGAGCCCCACCGCTAGGCTAATCAGTCGACTATGGTGGAATAGTGTCCATCAGAAAGATGTTGGGCAAAAAGTGATGAGGGGGCTTTGCATTGATCACCCTTTGATAAATGTCGATGACCTTACAATCTTGAGCACAAAGAATGCAGAGACCACAATGGAGGCCCAGCTCCCTTCACTGCCATAAAAGTCTACGCTGATGGTGCAGGGATCGCCTTGATTAAGTGCCAGACAGTGTCTCTTCTGGGACATGGCAGAACATGTTTGGAAACCGTAGTCAGCCACTCCTCAAGTAGCAAGCTTGAGCTGCGGAGTTGCTTTTCAAGTCAACGCGAACAGTTTGGGGAGACTTTTAACTCACCCACTAATGAGGAAACATCCAATGTCAACGCAAAAGTAACAGTTTTCAGCATCCTGAAATGTCACTTCCGCCTGACAAAGTTAAGAAATCCATCTCCTTTTCCCCTACCTCATCATTTTTTTCTTAATTAAAAACTAAACATGATCTACCCCGGCCCTCACATTATTTTCCATGATAGACACAATCAACCAATTTGCAGTGAGAGTGTCAACCAAAGCCCTAATCGGGAAATCAGGGGCATTTTTCAAGCTTGAAATAGGATTCCCACACTAAAATTTCTATAACTTCAATACAACGCAGACTAAAACTCCGTATTCGTCTGGAACGCCCAAACTAAGCGAAAACGGATGAAGCAACGCTACTGACATCTTTAATAACCTCCCACAAAACAATGCAAAAATTTTAAAAAGTTGTAAATACAAACAGCTGCCTCATCAAAACATTCATGCACACGCGAACTTTGCGCGTGTTTATAGCAGAAAAAACAAACTCCTATACATATATATATACAGATTTGGTTCACCCGTGTGTGTGAGGACCCAGAAGCAGGTTTTAATAATTGTGCTCATCCCTACGGTGCTGATCCAACCGCGACTCGGAGGCGACAATGACACCGCAGATAGAGCATCCGAAAGTGGTGGAGGGACCAAAGAGGGTAGACGGGCAGAGGGGACCGATGGAAAGTGCGGGATGGTTGGCCTTGACCCTTCCACCGCCCAATTTCTTTGTTCGGCAGGTGGGCAAATGCTTGAGCAGAGCCGCAGCCGATTCAAAGGGGCCCTGCGTTGTCGGACAGCCAGGACAGTACCACACAATACTGTGTTCATTTAAACGTCTCGGTTTTAACTTCCTTCGGCACGAGATCTTTCGATGCACCTTAAGCTCCGCCAACGTTGCGAATCCGGTCAGCCGACAGACCGGGCAACAGTGCGTGGTCATGTGTTTACCCTTCCTTTTATTCTTTTCCTGATTCACCTCCTCCTCATCATCTTCGTCTTTCCAAGCTCCATTCAGCTTCGTATCCTCGTCATTCGAAACCAGTTTGTTCTCCACCTCCTCCATCTTCACCTTTTTGTTTACCCTTTTCGCTGACTCAAAGTAGTCAATAGATTTGCGTGGCCGTAAGCGTTTCCGAAGCGTTTGATTGCTCTCAACGTCACGATTGTCAATAGGAGAAATTAGTAGATCCTGACTATTATTAACGGCCGGAGCAGTCGCTTCCTAAAGACCAGCAAATAGTAATGCTTAGCGAGTTCACTAGAAGAAACGTTCTAAGCAAATGACCACTCACTGAATTGGAATCGCTGTTATCATGAACGGGAAGAGATGAAACCAGATTTTTAGCTGCAGTCTCATTTCCTTTACCGCATACTCTATCACTCATGCCGCTTGAAGAACGAGTAGTAATATCAGAGGCCTTGGGTTCAACAAGCTAAAAGGGAAAATATCACAGCTTGAAGGCATAAGGAATTAAACGAGTTGGCCATGAAAAGCTAGAGATACCTTCCCATCGCCATTTGTCGGAGGAGATGAATCCAGCAATGAGGTAGAATCAAGTTTTGGAGAAAACTCTTTACTAAGCTTCGAGGTCGTCGCACATTCTGCACTTCTTTCCTCAGCAAATAATTGCACCGATTCAAGGGTGGAAGGGTTGCAGAAAAGAGCCCGACATGGGCGACAGTTGTCAGAACTAACATCGCCAGTGACCTGCCTCTTGCTCGAGAGTGACGTTGAGTCCTACAAAGATTTTTTAGTTTTACTCAACAATAATCAGTAGAAGTACAACCGCAATAACAATACATTAGGTACTGGCCGGTTGCCACGGCTCCAAAGGCATCAGTGGCCAGATTAAGATGGCCACACAAGTAGGACAACGCGATCGCACTATTCCAAGATGAAGTCAGTCCATTTCGGAATTGTAAAAATGAATAAGTAAAATAAAGGTCTGACCGCTTCGCTTGGGCACAATGTAGAATTTGAAACTACTGTTTGGTAGGTGTGGACATACCAGTTCTTGGCACTTGCTACCAAAATCTCAAAGAAAAAGCAGCCACCGTACCCAAGGTTTCTTTTATTGTTCTGACATGGTACATTTTGTATCCATTCCGTTCTTCCCCTCCGCTTCAATTCATTTTACCTTAAACATGTCATACATTTGTGACGTGTGAGCTTAAAGAAGACAATCGGGGCGCCACATAGTATGACGCTAATCATGAAAATTCTACGGGTGCTGGATGAATGGTGTCGAGCTAATTCCCACTAAAAGACGCGCGACTCTACCCAAATCATGATAAAAAATAAACTAAATGGCATCCACTAGTTCGTTTCACTTAAGCAACTGCTTTGCAAGACCTACTACGCCACGAGTCAAGGAGGTCGGGAAAATCAAACAATTCCCCTCATTATTAGGCAATTGGTGCTTCTTTCAAAGGAGTAAAAATACGATGAAAATGTGCAATGGCAAGTTGTAAAAAATTGTAGCCGAAATTACCAAATCAGATAATATTTAGCATTGACTAAGAGCACAAAAAAACGCTGAAACCTTTCTATCAGGCATCACGCTGCCAGTTATGAGCAAGATCACACCAACCTCATCAGCGGGACTTTTTTTTGGCTGGTAAGGAGGACGACGTTCGGTAGTTTGGAAGGTAGGACTCTTGGGACTGCGGTTCGTGGTTGTGATCGATTTGATGGAGGGATGGGGTGGCGATTTGGTGGAATAATGAGTGGCA
Organism: Echinococcus granulosus; assembly: GCF_000524195.1. Taxonomy (NCBI): domain Eukaryota; kingdom Metazoa; phylum Platyhelminthes; class Cestoda; order Cyclophyllidea; family Taeniidae; genus Echinococcus; species Echinococcus granulosus. Next base: position 747,207 of record NW_020170405.1, on the reverse strand, counting down.
GCGGTAGCAGGGTTGGTAATACTGACACTGTTGCAGCGCGCTTTGCGTGGGTCTTTGGCAATGAAGCAGTCCCAGTCCACGAGAGCTACCTTTCCCGCCGGTGAAGTTGTAGTGGTGACGATTGATACCGTGCTGGTCGATGCAGTAATCGACGCTGGCGTAGCCACTGCACCAGCTGTGGTTGACGTCGGCTTCAACGCCGAATTCTTGGCTGCGAAGAATAATACGAGGCTTGACTTTACTCTTATGCCAGTGTAGGCATTACTGATTGTCAACAGAGCTACGTAGATTTAGGGATCATTAAATCCCAAAAAGTGATTAGGTTTAAGCATGAATTGTAGCACAAGAGGAATATCACAGTTCAAGCAAAACTGTGAGCTGCAGCTACGTAATCCAGAACAGATCCCAAAAGACTAAGCATTTAATTTCCCGAAACTGTCGAGTCATATCTAAATGAAAACACCAGACCAAAACTGGTTTAGCTTGCTCATATCCCTACAAATGACACAAACCTATCAAAGCAAAAAGTTATCACCGATAAAATGGTTTGCATCATATGCAAACCCGATCTAAGAGCACATTTAACGACAAAAAAGTGGAAATAGAAATTTAGAAACGAGATAAGCAAAAGGTGGGATGAACTACCAGATGACAAACGCTCCTTTTTAGCTTCATTTTACCTATTCGAGAGAAAAACTGATTATTAATGCTCTGTATGTTAAAAGAGCACATGATTATTTCCATCCAGACTTACCCATTTTTCAAATTCAAAAACGCTTGTGCTCTAAAAGGAGCGATTCATGGAATACACAGACCAGGTGTTATATTTTACTGAGATGAATCGATAGGAGACTCAATTTTACCACCTTTTGTGATTCATTGTAAATACAAGCTAATAACACTAGCATGAAATCAAAATTTTCCATGGTGCAGACAGCTTCAATATTTGACACGGTGTTGTGGAAATGGCACGCATTGTCATCGCTAATCCTAGTAAACCTCCAAAACTATCATTAACCTTAAAAGCACAGCATTAGGGTGGAGGGAACTAAGGCGAACCTGTACATCACGCAGACATGGAGTCCTAAATTAGCGCTGTGCCAGCTAAGACAAGTCGAAAACACAGCTAAAATAATAATTTTGAAAAAGCATACATTTGCTAGGAGAGCCCCTCGAACTAGCAACTGGGGACTTGGGGGATGATTTCAATGAAGCAGTGTGTGAACCATCGTTTAGCTTTCCTGCCGTTGACACCCCCATCCACTCCGTACTTTTAACACAAGTTTCTACAAAGGTAAATGTAAAAACACAAATCCCACACAAATCATGCTGCGATAAGGAGTGCAATAATATCAGTGACCCACCGGTAGTGGACCCAGTAGGTTTAACAGGCGTCGAACGTTTCGGCAACCTCGACATCTCATCCACCCCCAAGGCTTCCTGCAAGAGCATCAATTCCAGACGTTTGTCGTCTGCAGATGCTTCAGATAAATCTGATTTGCTCGTCTGAGCAACATCGCACCGATTCCGCATTGCAGACACCGCCTCTACATCATCATTGAGAACGATTTCATTCGTGGAAGATTTCGGCTCGGACGTGAGCTCATCCGACTTTATTTCGATAGACTTCACCACCCCTTCCGTAGACGTAATCCCGGAATTACTGTTAATCTTCGACTTATCTGTTATCGTTTCCACCTTGACCAACGCTTTCAAAAGTGTAGGAAGGGACGATTTAGAAACTCTAACTGACTTGAGGGTCTCTCTTTGATTATTGGCAAGCATGACCGTAGTTTGAGATGAGGATGATGCGCCGAGGCCCTTCTTCCCTCCAATGACAACAAAACTTTTCAACGCGGATGGCTGATTTCTTAGGGCAATTGAATCACTCCCCAAATTTGCGGCTTTATTACGCTTCTTGCAGTCAGTGTTACTTAACTCCGCCGCCAATTTTCTCGATGACCTTTTGGTCAACTGTTCCAGCAACTCCAGTGAAGGCGAAGCATTTGAAGAAAAAACTCCCGCAGTTCCTGCAGTCGAGATTTCCTTTTCCACTTTACGAAAAGTACCACTTTGCTCAGTTGATGATTGATTGTCAGTACCGCTACGGGACACATTTCCAACAAATTTGTGGGAAACTGACTCCGTAAAATTCGCATGATGAGCGGCGTTCCCAAACGGGATATCCTTATTCACAGACAAATCGTTTGGAACCACTTTCTTGCATGCACGAATTTGGTTTATCCTGCGATGAATAACCGAGCTATTCGTTTTCAATTTTGCGGATCCCTCCCTTTTTCTTTCTACAGACTCACTCCTCACATCAACATTCGAGCGCGATTTTTTTGAGTCCAGAGAAACATTCAATGATGCATGATTGATTGAAGAGTCATGTGAATGAGGTAATTGTTTTGATGCATTAGTAGTAGATTTACGAGACTTACTGGGGTCCGCATGTAATTTACTGGACTTTCGGGGAGTATATGACGTATTCAAGGACCCAGGACCAGTTGTAAGTTCGACCAAAGCACGCGAATTCCCAGATGCACCAACCGTAGATTCAGCGGCCTTGATAGCGATCGGACGAAATTTTTTTGGGCTACGCGCAGAATCCAATTTTGCGTTTTTAAGGGAAGTCGATTTTTTTTTCAATTCCATTGAGGCAGTCAACGACCTGTTTCCACTTGAAATTACCAAATTACTCAACGCATCCTTCCTTCCCGATTTAGGCGAACGTTTGGTTCCACCTTTAAGCATCTTAACACTCAATTGACCAAGAGGAACCAGACTAGAATTTTCCGCGTCCTTCATTCGTTTCTGCTCAGAAGATGTCATCGTCCGCATTCTTGTTGACATGCGAACACTAATCGGGAGAGACTCATGGGATGACGACACCTCGGAAGGAGGATTGACAGAAGTTTCTTCTTTAGAGAAAAGTTTTGAAGAGAAACCTTCATAAATCTCGTGTTGATCTATAACGAAACGGCTAAATAGTATCTTGGATGATCAGAAACAGAAATCAGTGTAACTAACATCCAAGCATTACCGTTGGTCAGGTCTTCCGATTGAGCATAGCGCAACGAAGAACGACGAAGTTTGCTCAATTGAGGATTCTGATCTAAAGGCACAAAATTATTTCATAGACACAAGAAAAGAAAATGAGACAAAAATGACAAGAATACCTCCTGAAGGCGTGGACGTAGAAGTCCTTCTCTGGACCTTGCCATTTGACAAGGGATCGAAATTTGAAGCCACCTTCAACATAGCTTCTCCCACTTGAATGGAGGTTCTTCGAGAGCATCTGCCTTGGGGCAAATCCACCTCTAATTCTAATAAACAGTCACAATCAGACAGTACCAGAAAGAACTATTTTGCCAATAAAATGACACCTAGGAAAAAGATCAACGATTCTGAAACCGAGGAGCATGAAACAATTAGGCTAGAACTAGTTGTCGATATTTTCGAAATTGCTTAGAACGATCTTATTAATAAGGTGCTTACTCATTCGGATATCACCATTGGCTTCAAAACGGGTTTCCCAGCCTTGCCCCGGACATTTATTATGCATATGATTTCGGAGACGACTTCGGCTTTGATAGCCAGCGATTCCACATTCTAAGCAGGGGTACGGCATCCGATCGATTTTATGGGCCAGCTGGGCGTGCAAAATTCTCTCTTTCACACTCCTACATAGTCTATGACATCGCCCACATCTGAGGATGTCCTGAGGATAAAAGTAATGTAAAGTCCAAACGGCCTAAAGTCAGGATCCAAAGGTTATACCCAGCAAGCCACATTTCTCGTGGTTGATGACAAATCAACAACGAAAGCAAAAACTTGGTAGCTGATTCGGAGTACTCGATAATGGACAAACACATGCATGCCGCTGTTTCATGGTGACCTTTTCTACAAAGTCTATAACCCATAACAGAGACGTAGGACGATAGAAACGACACACTTAAGACTGGGTGGTCATTAATCAAATATAATCAAACAGCAGACTGCCAAGAAAGTTGCACAAATATATAAAACTACGGTGCGTGACATACGCCTACGAATATTAATCCCATGAAAAATGTAGTTCACAAATGTGGGGTTGATTTAATAAGTCACAAGGTGTCAGTCCACTTTCGACCATAACCATATTTTTGACACAGGAAACTTGAGTTAACAACTTTTTGGCACTTACTTCACTCCCATTCGGACGAATAGACCCTTCCATTTTCCTGCCCTTTAAGGTAAGCAATGTGGGAAACACAGTAGCTAACCCACACACAAAACGCAGGGCGAATTTAAACGAACAGAGTTGAACCTTGTAAGTATGAAAAATGCTCACCGGAACAACAAATTTAAACAAAACAGTTAGTGTCAAAAATGTCGATTCTTAAAAATTAAGTAATTATTTTCCCAAGAATTTCCTGCTTTAAAATTAATAATTTTTGGGCAGCTAAGTTCAACATTTTTGACTTATGTTATTCCTAGTAGTCCCCAACTGACAAGTACGAATAGAACAGTAAGTAATTTATTATTCGTGCATCATCGTAACAATATGCAAACAGGAGGGAAATCTCAGGGCCATGGCACCTGACGGTAATGCACAGGCTAGCGTTGGCCGCTCGGTTCTCCTTCTTGCCTCTTATTAAGCATAAGTAGTTGATGATATTGTAATACGATGGTTGTTTATCTCTCAGTATTGGCGAGGAGTTGCTTTCAACTTTGCCTTGTACAACCCCGGGTGGGATGGCCTTCGGGCCATGCCTGTGGCCTAAATACCTTCTCTGTGCAGAATATATATATAATGCTCGAGTATTGTCTTTTTTCATCTTTAGGGAAGTCTTGGGGTAATACAATATCGCATTGACTTCGCATTTGTCAAAACATCGACATTAATGGCCTTAAATCTCATTTTCAAATCTCGCCTACAGCTGGGATGACTTCATCCCTACTGTTCACAGCGCCTCACGTCCTTCCTGATTTCGTAATAAGGCAGTGGTATGGAAGAACGCGCATTACTAGCATGCGGAGGAGCTTGGAGACTATTAGCATGACCATGGGCCGCACCATAGAGCTGAGGCACAACCTGTGAAGGATCATGAGCCCGCTTATTCAAGCAAACTGTCATAAGTATCAAATAATTGTGACGGATTTGGCGTTTATCTCTTTCACCTCTGCTTACATAAGTATGTATCTAAGGCTTTTGTAATAATAGCTACTCTTTAGGCTTTGCGAATTAGTATGAAGTGGACTGTGGTGGTAGCAGTAGAGTGGTTTTACAGACTAGCATTACTTTCGAAGAGGAAGAAATTTGGACCTATGCGACAAGATCGCCTATGACATCGTAGGTCACATGCGGATTCTAGTCGTTGACATTCCATGATGGCGAATTCTCCCTCTTTCTGAAGATCTCTTTACTTGTCATTGCTTTAGCAATGCCAAATGTGCCTAGACGTCTTTTCCATAACCATATTTGCAAGGTTTAACGCAAGTGTGAAATTCTACAACGCATCCTTTAGGTATGTTTGAATAAATTGTGACAGCCGAATAGCACAGAATGCGGTGCCTAATTTTGCATACCATCCACTTTAGAAGCATTCATCACCGTAGTTAGCAACAAATTAATGAGCTAGATTCTCCTTAGTAAAGAAAACATCCCTTAAATGGTGATTGATGAATGGAATACAAAAATGTGGAACATCTTCTATATCAGGAGGTGAAGATGATTAAAATGGCAATGAAAGGGAAGATCGAGGTCAGGATGAAAGCCCCTGAGAATTGTCGCTATTATTAGTTAAATTGAAGTCATTTTTAAGTTAGATTGCCACGAAAAGTAATCGGCGCACTAAACTTGCTTCTTACGAAGCATCACCAAACCCTAACTAGTAATATTGACTACTAAGCATGCGTTGAAGGCTCCTTGTTAAAATGAGAATTGGCCAGTTTCTCGGATAACAATTTTAGAATCAACCTTCTCCTTTTTACCAATACAACGGTATGACAATTTGAAACATTGAGGTCTGTGTGGCGTCATGCTGTATGCCACTGCATCGTAGTGTTATTATTTAAGTACTTTTGGTTTCCGGTGATTCGACTTCCACGGTTGTTTAAGGCTAAGGGGTTGTCAATGGTGCTAAATTTTGCAATTAACACGAGCCTTCAGACATAAAAGTAGAGAAATCTCGGTACAATACCTATCACATTGGATCACTTCTCAGCCATGACTTCTTTTACATTCAATGCGGATACGAAACCCTGTGATAGGATTTTAGTTAACGTAAGATTAAACGTATTGTTTAGGATTGAGGAACAGAAAAGACCAATGTAAAAGTCGCCTATACTAATTTAATGTAATATGTACAGTTTGGTTGCTTGTAAATTCGAGTCAAACAGACAGGTCGTAGATGCGTGTGTTCACACGCTGCAATTTTAGATGAATATGTTCTCCACCATATTTGACTACTTTAGCCGCCTGTGTGTATGTCAGGGATTCTGTTGGAGTCCCGTTTATCTCCAGAACTTCATCACCAACCTAAAACAAAACTCGCAATATTTGGAATAACATGGGTTAAAATACTAAAAGGCCAAATGAATAGATCTACTAGGCACAGAAGAGTGAGAAATGAATAATTCTGTGAGAAAGCGTACACAGATGGATAATATAGGTGGATGGGTGGGTGGGTGGATGGATGGATTGATTGACAGACAGATAGACCGACTAACTAATTGATAGAGCAAAATTAGGTAATAGAAAAAATTAGCGGTAAAGCGTGTTACAATAAGATTCACCTGCATTTTCCCGTCACGAAATGCGGGACCTCCTTTCTCAATATGCAGTATGGTCATAGTGCCTCGGTGAAGGCCCTGACTCATGCGCAAAGAAAAACCAAATCCTCGCTCATCCGCTGTCAAATCCACGGCGTAGCATCCTGATTCTTTTAAATTGCAGCTTAGTGGGGAAGGCTGCAATGATAACAATTTCATAGAATTGTATTTGACCTTAATTTCAAGTACATGCTTATACCATGCAAGCCGAAACCTGAGGTGAACAGGTCATAAACATTCACAAATGTAGTGACCAGACTTCTGTACATGTAAGGACTTTCTAAAAATCCACATAGAAGTCTTCATGGATATTCTTTAGTCTGGGTTCTGGAGAGTTGCTGGATTAGCAAAAGGGGCTATTCTCAGTGGACATTTTCTTAAAGCGCTTCGCACAAACACCATTATTTTTTAAGTTCAGGTCGTTCATTTGGAGCAATTAATTTTTCCAAGCAAGGTTTCACACATTCTAAGCTATTTGACCAACCGAATTTGCAATAAAAAGTATTTGGATGAAATTTGGGAATAAATTTGTAATTTTTGTTTGTCATTTTAAAAAGGCTACTTATGCCGACATCAGTAGAAACTAATTAGACCTACAGTTCGAGAATTCCAGGAAGAATCAAGAGCTTCTGGTACGGGTTCAAGAAAGCTTGGTTGTTGTTGCTTTCGACGCTCGTTTGATCGGCTTTCTGACCATCTAGCTAGCATAGTATTATCATTGGCATCTAGAACTAGTAAAATATGATAACAGTAAGTCGCCCACCATGCAGACTTTTGGCATATATCGGCCTCCTCGGCTAACAGAAAATGCAGAGTGCAACCAAAACTAAATCCAATGAAATAGTTAATGAGGTTCTAGTTCCTTTATGTTTAATGTAAAACTGTAAAATCTCCCGAACTTTTTTCTTTTTGGCTACCAAGCCCTTTATAATAATTTATATGAGCTGAGTCTATTCACCTCTAATGGTTAAATACAACTCGTTATTTACTGAAGGAATACTATTTAAGATGAGCGCCTTTTTACCTATAAATAGCTCTTAAAATAATGCATTGGCTGTTATGACTGAGAATAAAACCGTTTCCAGATGAAACGAGTACTTTTACATGGTCATTGAGAAGAAGATTTAACCAAAACAAGATTCGATCTTGATCAGTAACTACCGGGAATTTGGAATACTTTTCTAGCTTGTTGTCGCTCCACTATAAGCTCCAGACGGTGGTGCTTTGTGCAGAGCTGTTCCACCACATCGGCGTGTGACTGCAGCGCCAACGGATATCCGTTCATTTCGGTGATTTTGTCACCAACGTGCAACTGCTTACTCCTGTCGGCTGGTCCACCCGGGGTAATTGCACCTTGTCAATGAAAAAAAAGCAACGAATCTCAGAAATTGAGTATTGCGTAGAATGTTGTTATTAAACTGGAATTTTTCCGTCTATGGGGAAAAAGGCCTTTAAGGAATGGGAAATTAATCAAGTTCCTTTAATTGTTATCTGCTAGGTTGCGCACTTATCAACTCATTTAAATAATAGCTGGAATGCTTTTGTTAAAGATTTATCAGTGCCATAGAACCACCTAAGGATAGCTTGCCTCCAGTGTATGTCAACGTTACATGACTATAAAAGTTTGCTATAGATTGTGTTCAGCTTTTCCCTAAAAAATCATGCTGTTGTACAATTTCAAGCAAGATCGTGCCTTGGTTGTCCATTATTAGGTGTCATACAAACTGAACATTTACAAATTACTGCTGTGAGATAGAAACCATCATGGCAGGGATGTTTAATGACAGATCAAAAGCTGTCTTCGGAACTTTTACGCTGATTAACAACATACTCCTGCTAATTGTCCCATCATCAAACAGCTGTAAGCCTTTGAATGATATCCGTGGCGTAAAAAGCAAACTCCTGTCGCCTGGCATCCTAATTAATGGCGCCTAGACCAATATGCATCTGTGTCGACAATCATTGATGGGACCAACTTGCCACTTGCTACTCATTCCAGTACTACCACGGTGGCATCCTTTGTGATGAGCATAAAATTAAAAGGTCCTGAACTGCTAAGAGACTTAGCAGACTACAAGAAGATTAATTAAGTTACGACAAAATTCCACGGATAACAATTTTAACGGTGCATTATGTTATAAATAAAATGGTTTTGTAGTCGTATTTGCGCTGGCGTGATAGTATGAGTTGGTTTAGAGGGCATGGCCTCAGCCGTCCCGGAAACAATGTTCGAAGCGAATTCTGATGCTACGCCATGACGGTTGCGGTGCCGTAATATGGTCAGTAGATGCGGTTAGTTGGTAGCTTTTAAACTGTCATTTTTTTCCGCTGTCTCTGATTGCAAGTTTCGCAGGACTTTCGACTTTTCTAGGATTTCATTATCATTGTGAAACAATTTCTGACCAGCCAAAAGGCTTGTTATTGTTTACTTTTGGCTGGAAGTAAGATTAGTTGGCTAGTAATTAAGTGATAGCCAAATCTAACTCCTCATAACGTTGACACGCTGAGTACAGGCTAAGTATGTAAGGGACATGCAGTTATCTACTTAGAATTACTCCTAGGAGTACCCAGTACTTTAGAAATACGTATTCCCCGAAACTCCAGCATAATCATTCCATTTAATGGGTCATTACTCACTAGTTCGTGCTTCTTTTAGCTTTCACACTTCCAGAAAGCTGGTTTTATTTAACTTACCAATATGCCATCCTCTCTTGGGGCTCAGGGAGCAATTAATAGCAAACCCAAAGCTCTCGTTGGCTCTTCTTTGAAGCTGAACTTTGTAAATCGTAGACGCTGTGCCCGGTTTGGGGGTGGTACCAAGGGATCGGTGAAAGGGTGAATTTTGTCCACTTGATAGAATTGAAGATGCTGAAACGTTTCAAAACCATTTTATTGTGACGGCAAAACCACCTAAGTTAATCCCGGTCCACCCTATTTTCTCCCAATAAATGCCATATTTGACGGCACTCATGTGCACCTACAAGAAGGCCAAACATGGAATAGGCTTTTGCACATACTCACATAAGTTGATAGAGGAATCTTCACTACAAGACCGCCTAAAAGAGTATTGACGGAGGGGTGAGTAAGCCTGAATTGAGTCAATGTGTTCCATGGAGGAGCCATTGCCAAATGAGGTCGGGTTAGATCGATAACCCCGAAAAGAGAGAGTGATTGTGGTGTTGGAGGGAAAATTTCCCGAAGGACTGCGAGAGGTGACGTTGAGAAGGTGGACAACGCCAGTATGAGTGGCTCCAAGAACGGAAACTCCATTGATGGCGACTAGCTGATCTCCGGGAAAAATTTGACCGCTGAGTTCTGCTGGTCCACCCGGGGTGATAGCTCCTACATGCACCTATGGCAATCGGGGAGGCAAACATTGACGTCAATATCCATTCAAAAATTGACTATGGGATTACGAACTCTCGATCTCAACCCACATCAAGTGTAATTTCGCTATTGATAGCACGGTGCATTAACCAAGCCACACGAATATATCGTTGGATGGTTAAAAATCTTGAGTATGCCCTTGAGGAGACAATGAATCATACTTTCTTAATGTTTCGTTAATTTACTTAAGTGGGCTTCCATTGAATCAAAGCGATTCCACTAATTATTCAAACAGCGTCTTTGCCAGCCTTAAACAAGTCTTGCAACTTACCGGCTCTAAATCTTATCACCTAACACTTCAGTCCAAACAAGACCTAATTTTATGCATGATAAGGTAGTAGAAACATTTCAGATTCAAAAAACACAACATGTTTTTTAGGAATTACACCTTACTGTTTGTTAAAAAGCAAATACAGATGCCTTTGAACTTCTCTAAACTACCTTGCATTTTTTGAGATACGTTTCCTCAAATCCTTAGCTCTATGGTTTTAACTGATTGACTGGAGTAGTTGAAAAAGCTCATCCCAACTCCTAAAGAGAATTCTCACAAATGCGACTGGTGAATTTCTAAAGCTAGAAAGGTTCCAACCGATGCAGCCAATAGCGGCAGGGAAATGCATTGAGGAGGGCCACAGCCTTAAACAATGACCCCTTTAATGAAACTACTAAAGCCCCAATTTAAAGTCAGTGTCAACTAAAAAGCGTTTTATTTTGTGAATTCGGGTTGATAATGATAATGATAATCTCAAGTCTACAAAGTGAAGGTTCAAACTTCAACTGCGAATTTAAGAGTGGGGTAAAAACAAACCAGTTTTTTAAGAAAAATTACCTCAAATCAGACATTGTGTAGTTAAACAAATTCCTAAACTCTCAAAGGAGGTCAACACGCTTGCTGTCGAGGTGTCAGTTGGTGTCACTTGGGTATTTTAAGTTAGGCAGGTAAGCATGCGTGCCACGGAAGTTGGAATAATAAATATATCCCAAAAGGGTATGCTTAATATCGGATTGTCTGAAAAAAAATTGGCACTTGGATCGGCATTAAGTTCGTGCGTGATAGTGATTATAAACGTCTACTATGAAGGTTCCTATAATCCTGACGAATCAGTTGGGTATAAGCTCATACTAGCTCATAAAACGATGGCTAGCGGTTTACCCGTTTCCGGTGAAAGAAGTAAGATAGTTGTGAAGTAAAGCATCATGCGTCACAGTCCCAAATGAGCAAAAATCTTGAGCTGTAGAAAACTCCACTCCTTCAGATTATTGTCCCTGTCACTTGAGCTTGCGGAAGCTGTTCAGTGCTTAAAAAACGCTTCAAACACCAAGGGAAACCAATTCATCGGATACTTTTCGTGTATGTCACACCAACCCAAAGTCCTTTCATGCGTATGTGCTATAAATCGTAGGAAATTATACTTTTCGTGACGGTTAAGGTGACTATGCCAACTCTATAATGTTGAAGATACCATGAACCAGTGCATGGTTGTGACATTTGAGGTGCTGATGTTAGAGCCTAAAAACAATTAAGCAAGTCGCATGTATGGGTGACATTACAATGGCGTCCTATTTGCTCTTGGAGGTGTCTATTCAACGGCAGGAAAAGGTCTAGTAAGTCAAGAAAACACTTACCAAGCGGATATTCACACTGCCTCACAGTTTTAAAACTTGGAATTATGCTGTATGCAAAGAAAAAAAACTTTAACCAATTAGGAAATTTTTCAACTACTGTTTTTGACAGCGAAGACATTACCGAGCAACAACGCCTTCTTGTCCACTTAGCAATTAGACCCTCTTTTAAAAAGAAGCGCGGTTTTGAATTTACGAGATGCCTGCTTGCAAACTACTGATGAAATTTCCTTCCCCCACTTTTTAGTGATTTGCGGCTCAGTAGTATAATCAAAATAGGTTCATATCCTACCGTCTTTATTTTTCTCGCCTACATTGTCTAAATGGCTCACATTAGTAGGATCTCAGATGTGCTCATCCTAGTTTAAGCTCACGAGATAATCTCTCCTTATTATGCCTGATGAAAGGGACCCTGCCTCAACTCAAAGAACTAGTCATCACTCGCTATTTTTCTAATTATCTCGGCAGTGGACCTCAATACGAACAGCTCCACCAGCGCTGTCTTCAAATGAGTCAGTAATGTGATACTGCTTGCCAAAATCACCACGTCAGCAATGAACGCTCGCAGACCCAAGGCTAGGTTACCCTGTTTTGGGTCATTGCCAGAATCTACACTCAAGCAGCAACCTTAAATTTGTTCTTTTCACAATAAATCTTCTCACAACGGCCAGTCTATGTCTTAAAGTGGGCTAAAGATGATTCCAAAGAGAAAACTGGCATTGATTACTAAGAGGAAATGCTCCAATGAGAAGCGTGTGTACCCGTGATCTGACCTCAACTTCCAGCCAATCAGCGATTTCAGATGTAAATCTTTATTTTGGCTTTGTGTGAATACATTAGCAATTAGTGGCTTTTATAGCCTAAAAGAAAAATAAGCAAAAATATGGAATTTATTTTTGCGTAGATTAATTGTAATACAAACAAGGAAGTAAAAATACGTGGTAATGTCCGGTAGAATACAGAGGTCAGTTCTGCTGTTAGAAACGGGTGTGATGGCCTAATGAACTGCGGATTTTTGTAATCCCGTCGCTATGTCAAATCAATTTCTGACTAATTAATATCACGTAATAAAACTTATTCTGTATCAATTAGTGCATGATGTGTGTTAGTTGTCTGGGCCTTAGAACTTGTAGCACTAAATTATTGCTACCATTCCTTGCCATTGTGCCTTTTGGCAGATTTAATCATTGGTGTGCATTAGTTTCGCTATGATGTGGGGAAGACAGCTGCTAGCTGACCAGTAACACATATTCTAGCAGAACGGACACATCAATTGTGATTTATGTAAGTCATACATCCCATTTGTGCATCAAACAGAATTCGATGAGCCGAAGTTCATATAATTTTGATGATGGGAGCTCTCGTTTGAGCAGTCGTTTACATTTTGGGTGTAAACATTTTTCATGTTTGTTATAAACTAACAATTTTATGACGCTGAGTATAATAGCAAACCTCCCCCAACTGCAAATGTCATTGCACAACTGCCAAAGAATAAAGGATTGTGTATTTGTATTGTAAATGCGCTCCTTAATTTCTCTGTCATCCTCTGTGCTCCAGAGGGTAAATTCTGCGTCACCATTAGCCTAGTGACTCAACTGCGCCCTTGGGGCCTGGGGATCCGCCCATATCCAGTTTCTGAGTTGACTTAATGGGTAAGTTCCTAATGGCCAACTTTTAGCACAAATTAGGTCCGAGGGCGAAATAAAACGGGTGTGGGATAGTGTTAATAAACGCAGGTAGAACGGTCTTTGCAGTTTGCAGGGGAAATTAATAATGCTGCTATTTGCTGGGGGAAAGTCTTAGTTTCAATAACTGAAAAGATTTTTAAAGACCTCAGTTCAGAGATTAGGCATGGTTTGTGAAACTTATTTGACAATGTAACGTTGCTAATTGAGTTGAGTAGGTGTGAGCGGAAAGATCGGTGCCTGCAACAAAAGGACCTTGGATGCAAGTGCATACACGCTGTAAAAGAGGTGTAGAGTTGTCAGGCTAATTGCTACCGCGCCAATTTACTGAGAGCAAGCATGTGATACAAGAACTGGCGCCAAAACACTTTTACTTACAGTGCATCGGCAAGATCTCATGCCTTTAAGTTAGAATAAGTACTTGAAGCTTCACTAATTAGCTACACTTCTGACTCACGTCGGAATTGATGCAGGTCCTTTCAATTTTCTAATCCAATTTTGCAATAGTCCGGATTTCCAAGATTTTATTAAGAAAAAGAATATCGAAACAGTACTTGATTTATAAAAGGTTTTCAAAATTATGTAATCATTTTTACCTGGGTGCCTTCCTCTGCTCCTCCAACTAATCGGAGTCCAAGACCCTTCCTCCCTCTTCGTAATTTGACTTCAAAATCAACCAGATGTGTCCCGCCGTTGGGTATGCGGATTGGAGACGACGGTGCTGACGCCGGTGCTGTTGAAAAATCAAGCAGAGAGTCTGTCATCGTTGTGTCTTCTAACCCGATATCCTGGTCTGATTTTTGCCCTCGGAGGTAGATGGAAGCGGGCACAAAATCGGGTGTCTTACAGGGTCCGCTTAATCCGATGCCACGCATCTGGATACTCCTCAGGATATCGACTTCTTTACCGCTGTTAGTACCCTTCTGGACAGAAGGGGATCTCATTAACTTCCTACGAAGTAGAGGCATCATGAGTAATGAAGCAGCCGATTGTTGGGCTGCGCAGCGGAGGTAGCGGAGTGCATCCAGCCAATCGCGCGCCGCAAAGTAAGCAGCCCGGCCAGTGCTGCTCGAAGCATGGCACAGCCAATCCCGAGGCAGCACCTCGGTGAATGCACAAAAAGGTGGCAAGTCACCATGCAAACGGCGACGGAAAATGATGCAACAATGTGACTCATCGCATGGGTGAATAGTTATATGTGTTTTGAACATTGAAGGCTTTATACTTTTAGAGTTGTTTTTTTTTAAACTAGCATAGCTATGAACCACCTTTGTGTGCCGTAAAGTGCCTGCATCGAACATGCTTTTACCTGCAAATTTCTAAATCTAAAATGTACGTTTTGCTCAAATGAACCTACAATAAAATGAATAGGTTCTGTAATATTACAACCGCAAATTAAAGGATCATAAATACACCTTGGAAATAAACAGCCGGAATCAATGCACACGCCTCTTTAATTACATTGTGTATCTGTTGTTACAGGAATTTGAATTTGTGTATATAAAAGGCTTTTTGCGTATGTGTAATACTTTGATTATTTTTTTAACTCTTCCTTTTGGTTCGCGCTAGGCGGCATAGTATCCCAGCCAGGCCAGTCGCTTCCAGCCCTTCTGGATGTGGGCAATACATATTCTGCCATAATGTCATCGCCTTCTTTCCTCCTCAGGAATGGCTCTAAGCGCCACACTATGCCCTGTTGAATTTTGAAAAAGAAGTCACTTTACCGAAATACGACTTATAATTGAAGAAACTAGACTATTACTTTAAAAATGCCAGCCACAAAAAGTGTTGTTTAATCCTAATGACCGAAAGTGAACTGATAGCCTTCACACTATTTACTGTCTGAATTACTCTATTCTTAAATAATCTGTGTGTCAATCTTAATAGCTACGACAAATATGGTAAGGCATCCATTTATTTTGATAACCTCACAACTCTGACTTATGTTTAGGAAGGAAGTATGAAGGCTTGATGAAACTGAGGAAGAGATGCAAAATCTATCATTTAAACCTCTTGAATAAAATTGGAGGTAAGGATGGGCTGTGAAACCCGTAAATGGTAGGAAATAATACAGGCGAGTTCAGTGGTACAGAATTGGGAAGGCTTCGCTTTTCTAAATATCTCCGGTACTCCCAAGTGACAAGTCCGCGGTA
Organism: Echinococcus granulosus; assembly: GCF_000524195.1. Classification (NCBI taxonomy): domain Eukaryota; kingdom Metazoa; phylum Platyhelminthes; class Cestoda; order Cyclophyllidea; family Taeniidae; genus Echinococcus; species Echinococcus granulosus. Next base: position 731,540 of record NW_020170405.1, on the reverse strand, counting down.
TCTGTTGAGCTGAAACGAAACACCGCTACGATTGCCAAATTTTTCTTCTTGATGGCTGTGACAATTTTCCTTAAACGTAGTAAATTCTGCTTCGTCTTTAAATGGAAATTTAATGCAATTATACTTCTACCAATTATTTTAAGAGCTCACAGCGGTATATTTTCTAGGTTCTCATGAAAAGCGGCCTTGGCGATACCTTCACCCAAAAACCAGTTTTTGGTGATTCATTAGCCGTTACCGTTGTGAGGACCCAAAGAGGCTCTAAAGACTTAAAATTGTCTTGAAATTCTCGGAATGGTTTTGGGGTTTTTAATTCTCCTTCATTAAACTGCTATTTCAAATTTTGAACGAGATGCGAAACGATTGTAAAACATTTGTCTTGTGCCGCCTATCTTAGGGTTCATGACGCGTAACAGAGCCACTATTTATGACTTTTTTTGCCTCAAACGCTCCCACCTTTTAATAAGATGGCGTCAGTTTTCACCAGTTATGATTCGAAAAGTGTATACTAATGCATACCTCCAACCTCCTTAAAACGTGTCGTGGTAGCCGTGATTTAATGGCAATATTTGAACTATCACAGATACACCAGCACATTTTTATCATCGAACCAAAATATTGCACACTTAATGATACAATTAGCATATAATGGTTTCCCCCTTATCACGATCGTCCATACATTCTACTAAAATGTGTCAGCTAATAACTATACTTAAAACACATTAATGCCTGAACGCCATGCATTCAGGAAACACTGGCCAGATGTCTTCCCTGACTGTTTATGGGTAAACTAAAAGCAAAATCACAGCATATCGAGACAGCAAAAGGTGCTCCTTTTTCATCGCATTCTATTCTAACTGTTATGATAGGGTATTGGTTAGACTCAGCTTAAACGAAGACCCCGTAAGTTCAATGTATTAGTTCATTGGCCATTATGCAATCGCAGTATTCACGGTAAATGTTAGAAAAAATCCAAATTTACATTTCTATCAGGTTTGGTAACAACGAAAATCGGTCTTGCTAATATGGAAATTTATATATTTTCCAAAAAATATAAGGATTTGCAGCCTTAAACGTTAGCACCTACTTGATATAGAGAGATAAAAGGGCGGTAATGTAATCTTAATAACGCTTCAAAATTGCTATTCCACATCCGGCTTGGGGTTTTTTATTGAAGTTTTTCATGCTGCTCGATCGGTCTGGCATATCGATGGCAAGCTCCTGCATGTTGGCATCTTGATTTACACTGTATGCTTTGTGGCCCAGCCGACTGCTACTGCCAGACATGTCAACAGACCTTACAACTTCCGAGCTGCGCCTTCTTCTCGAATGCGATGGCTTTTTATCCATAGGAACGGCTGAAACACTCCTCCTGGGCCGGGTGCCTTCGTACACACCCTCACAATGAGTTGATCGCATTTTCCGTTGGATTGGGAGAATAATAGGTTCCGACTCAGAATTGTATCTTTTGTATTTGTGGAGAAGTTTCACTGGTTGGGGTGTGATCTTTTGTGAGGTAGCGACAAGACTGTACCTTGAAGAATCATCCAATTTCTCTTTCCTTGGCAATTTTTTGTGACTTTTGTGAGACCTGTGGTGTGTTTGCCGCGACACTAGAGAATGACGATCTTCCTCCAACACAAAGTACACACTTCTTTTCTTTATTTCTTTTGAATCATTCATCGCATGTGCCTTGGCCTTTGTCTTTGGTTTATGCTTTTCCGGTTGTTCAGCATGATGGAAAGAGAGTGCGACCCAATAATCGTCTTCGCTGGAGGAACTGGTGCTAGACTCAGTGTCGTCGAGTAGCTCGTAGATAGCGGATGAAGATTCTCTACGCGAATTTGAGAGATGGATGATTCGAGAGTCACCGACGCTCATTACCTTGCCTATGTGCGTGACGATCGCAGGTGCTCTAGCTCATCAACTGCCAAGTAATTTACTTTTAATAGCCAATCGAGCTGGGTATGTGTAAGTGTGTGTGTGTGAGAGAGAAGCTACCTTGACACCGAAGCAGATGAATGCCCAATCATAAAGCCTCGGCGAGTGAAGCAACGGCCACCATTTTTCACTCACTTCCCAGTCCCACTACATTATCTGTCTAGAAAGACACATGCTATATTTAGTCATTTGCCTCAATTGATACGTCCTATAGCTCCCTCCGCCCTGTTGATATAATAGGGCAGATTAGTTCTTTCTGTTGCTGGTTCACTATCCGCTTAGCCCAATTAAAAGCGCAATAAAGCTAAAAATCACGATTTTTACGTGTTTTTAGGAGAGAGATAGTTACTGCTAAATTTGCAATTTATCTTAATTATCTATTATTATTTTTTTCCACAGAATACACAACTACGGTTGTTTCGTAGACAGTCTGGGAATGAGAAAAAAATTAAACAAATTAAATTTTACTAGGTCTTCGTGGTTTGGAGTTGCGTTTTAGGCCAGAAGCAGAAAGGATTACCAGTAACCTTGGATTTTTTTGAATCTATTAGTCTTGAATGTTTTAGGTAAGCTTTCACGCACCCCACCTTTGCCGCGGTGTTACACAGGGCACAAGAATTTTCACTCTACATCTGGCGACACGCAAGAAACTCATGATTGCCTAGGTTAAATTTGGTGTGACGATGAATCTCCTACTTCAACGGTCAGGCTTGGTGATACTTTTTTGCTTCGAATTGTTAAATAAAATAGAATGTTCCTTGTTGATGGAAACGTGAGCTAGTCTACAGAACCCAAACTGTAAGACATAAGCAACTCAGGTAAACTACCTTTTTCTCACAAAGTGTTTGGTAAACCCTTATATTGTCTTGAATTAGCTTAGTAATAAAACAAGGCTTAATTCTTTTAACGGAGATCACCGGTCATGCTCCCATCGGCTTATCGTGCCCCATTTTGCATTTCCAATCCACAGAGTCAATTATTATTGCTCTAAGTTAGTTTAAAAATTAGTATTGCAATATTCTGCAAACTTTGAGGTTGTATCGTTCACTACTATAATGAGTGACACTGCAATGCTCTAGTAGTTTGTTTAACTCCTCGTTTTGATTATGCGGGTACTGAAGGACACGGTCATTGAACTTTTCTCCGCCGACATGGCCTCCGACCCGCGCCAGTAGACCCTCCAATCCTCCTTTGCGTCCATAATACATACACTGCCCCGTGTAATGTCTTCTTTCGTCTTTAGGAAAGTGTCGGGGCAATAAGGCCACGAATGCTTACCAATCAGTGGCAATCTATCGTTTAGATTCGTTAACTCTGGCTAATAATCTTTTGGGTACTTGTTTTAGAAGCAATAAACTAGCCTTAAAGGCGATTTTTACCTCAAAAGGAGTATTTTGTGAAACCCAAAGTATGACTTATTACACATCTAACATACTTTGCCTGAGAAACAAGAGAAATCGGCGACATATTAGACTTAGGTTAATTTATGCTGGCGAACGAAAAGATGTTTTAATAGGAATTCGGAAACAGCATTTTGCCTTCCTTTCCGCCTATTTTGTTTTCTTCTAGCTTCGATTTCTCCTCACCGAGTTGCTAAAAAATGGATATTGAGGCTGCATCAAACACCGAAACTGTGCTTTTAGTTCATGGGCTACGTTCAATGAGTCGACGATTTCCGCAAATGCACATTCACCATTCGCTTAATTTCGAGATAAAGCAATTAAAAATAGAAACAAATTACACTTAGTAAAAAAGGTACAAACGCTGAGCTCTAAGTTTTCGCTTTATTGCTCATTTGCACTGAAAGCAACGCACAGTTACGATCCGTATATTTCAACCACGACAAGCATGTATATTTTAAAAACCTTTGGGTCTTTATTTGGTATTTGAGCGATCAAACAGTTCCACTTGAATTCTTTCTTGTCAGTGCTGTCTTCTGTGTGGACCATGTTTTCCTTGATGCTTTACACACCTTGATGCATCTGCAGGAGGGTGCGCACGATGTGAATAGATGGTCCCCGAGGGTAGAATTACCGTCTTCATATCGTCTGATGATATCATCTTAACACTGCTGGACTGAGGAAGGTGCAGCAGAAGTGTGCTTTCGTGTCGATTTTGAGACTTTTGACCCTGCATTTTACCACAGCAGTTAGTACACGGGCCTTCAGAACAGAATCGCATATAGCTGGTGCAGTTTCCACATCCTTCATGTCTGTGTCGGTGACGTAATTCCCGAGGTGATGGCATTTGATGCAAATGATCCTCACATTCTGAAAAGCTGTCGTCGGTGCTTGAAGTGTCACCTTAACCCTTTACAATACATGCCTCATCCTTACCCTTGGTGGCGTCTCTAAAATAATAGTGATGTGATCCGGCTCTTCGACAGATATGGTGGTCACACATTTGCTCAACCGAAATCCACCGGAATGATGTGAAGAATTACTCACGAGTTCCTTTACTTCTCTTGAGAGTTTAAAGCACCAGTAATATCGTTGCCTTCATAGTGTCATTTATATTAATGTTCGGTAACAGCGTATTCTTTTCACAGGCATCTGCTCCCGTGATAAAATACTAAGTAATTCTGTCTAAACGTTCTCAGGAACTATGCTAATTAAGGACAATTAAATGCGCATTCATTAAGGAATGATGAATTCTGTACTGCCTATCTTTTGTACTACGATAGAGCGGAGCCTTTCTCAGAGGTTTTAGAACCTCTTATTAACAGATTCTCGGTTGTTAGTTAGAGCGAAACTGTTTTTCTTTTACATTAGCAAGACGCGCTGGTTGGTTTCGCTCCACGGAACATCCTTGCTTCCCCTCCCACTAGAGTTTCGAAGTGTCTTTTCCACCTTTTCATTTTGACTGAAATATCATGTCTACATATTCATATATTTCTGATCAAGAAGTGTTTTGAATTCAAGAACTTCGTGCAAGATCGCTTTGAGTTTTAACAGTTATGTATGAAGTAATACGTGTTTCTTTAATGTTGAAGCCTCACTAACCCCATTCGGTATTTCTTTAATTTTACTGCATCATTTATTTGGTGAAATTCGTAAATAAAATACCCATATATTTAGATTCATGCAGGAACTTTCCTTGTGCTATGTTCTTTTTCAAAATAAATGAATTCATATACGCATACCTACAGACATACAGATCGGAGTCTCATTGCACACGCAGTGATTCCTTCTATTGCGTATTGTAAGGTTATAGAGCTGCCACAATTCTGCGGGTTTCATCCCAAGTGTCCCTCTGCATCTAACAGAAAAGTCGAATGAAATGACAATTGCTGTTATTAGTCGGGCGAATGATATTATCTTCTCAAGCAATTTTTCAAATGCTTTTTAATGGCCTCGGATGAATAGCAATTTTACTCGCAAATCAAATTAGCTTTCATTTACTGGAGTGCTCTTTTCTCCTCTTAGCAGCGTTAAATGGACCCTGTACGCACGAAAGCGATGATGCGCATTTGAAGCTGTCACCTAGTGGGAAGTCGAATATGAAAGTACCACTTCCTGTGCTTTATTTTACGCCCAACGCTTCCACAATGCGACACATGTACGAATCACGAATTTTTGTATTTATATTTCTTAAGTTATTTTAGCATAAAATTATTGCCTATATTCTTAAACCTCCTACAAAACACAAACTAAAATAGCCCTAATTGTTGTTAAGTTAAAAGAAGGTTTTTTAGCAGACGAATTGCCTCAAGTTAATTACTTTAAATTAATGGGAAAATCATTTTTAAGCTTGAAAATGCCTACATGTAATATTGCCTGCCTGAGATCCAGTTGGCATATGGAATGACGCATATGACCTTGACAGGTACATGATCACACCCACCCCTTAAAGTATGAGCCCTAAAGTTTTCCACAATTAAAATCCTTATTAAGGATTTTCCTTGTTTTTTTCATAGCATACATCTACTACTTAACTAAAATTATAGTAGTAAAACTACCTTTGAGGGCATTTTGAAGGACTTTTTAGGATGATATGAATCGCTCACCTCAAATGCGTTCAAAGTTGCTTTACTATTTAAACTGCCTTCATCGGGCAGGCTTTCGTATTGTGATCGCACAGATCCAGTCCAACACGGGTGTAAGAGGGCAGCAAATTGAATAAGTTAGCTTGAATCACGTTCACATACAGGCAGATAGACAAATAGCTTATCTCCAGACCTGTATCTTTTACTTAAAAATAAGACGGCACTAAAGTCATTCCAGGGCCCGTCAAATGTTCTACATAATGCGCCAATTCAGATTATCTGCTCATAAGTATTGGAAGCACCTTATTGGCGACTGGATGCAAATTCCACCTGTGGAAAGACATTATCAACAAAATAAATCAAGACTGTGGCTCACCTACTGCTCGCTGTAAGTTCCACAGCATGGCGAATTAGGCGTAGTAACAACCATTTTCAAGTAAGCTAAGATTGTGTCTATTTGTCGTTACGCTATCCGGATTTTTTTAAGATACTTCGGCCTAAGGTCTAACTAGGCTAAATTATGAGGCGCCAGTGAGGCCACCTTCATCACAACCTACTCCAGACATTAAAATATTGTGGTAAAATATATTTCGACGTATAAAAGTGGCATTATCACCAGCAGAAAAGTCGGGACATTTCTTCCCTTGTAATGTTGTTGAAGTGTAACGCACATCTCACTAAGCTACTTATCAAAAACTTATCTGAGTGCAATGATTCAAGATGCTAAACAATAAATGTCAGTTGACAAACCGTGAACTGCACAACTATTACACATCATGGCAGCCGCACACAAGTACGGAGTGACACAGCCTTTACATGGCACTAAAGTCAATAACAACGGTTGTCGCTCCTCGAGGCGGCACCAGGTCCAGACACAAAGAAGTGACAAGCTTTGTGCGGGTCGAGTCGGTCCTCAAGCCGTCTTGTGAGCTTGCCTGCTTGCCACAGGAAATTGGGACCACTACGATTATTTAACTCAAGTTCTTTTTCCTTTCTATTGAGGCATTTTTAATCAGTTTTCTACTAGAAAAGACTGACCCCTCACAAATCGGTAACGTAGTGACACGAGGACCATTCATGGCCAAGCAGTAAGTGTTGAGAAGGCGCAGGGTCACATCTGCGGTAGCGACCTGTGTGCGTTCAACAAATCCCTCGGTGGAAGCACTCGTTTTTCATTTATGATGCCAGCTGAAGCCTCTTTTAAGTGACCGAAGTTTGTTCAGGATTGCTAAAAATAGCTTTGTCAGTCCTTACGTTCAGCAATACCCTTGTTCTTTCCTGTCCAGGATTTCCACTTCTTTAATAATTTTTTTGGGCTAAGTTTGTTATCATTTTGCTCCAATTTTTCCCAAGTTAATGGCTTGCAGAAATAGAAACAATAATTTTGGCAGTAAATTGAACTTTGCTTATTTGTTTGAGCAGTAGCTGCCTATGTCAACGGAATATATTGTGAACTATATCATTTTAAAAGCCTAGGTGTTTGTTTTGATGTAAAATTCTGTACCTGGAAGCCCAGATTGGCTGCTCATGCCTTGTAGAAGACGCTGTGCTATTTGTATCCAACTTGGATACTTTAAGGTCAAGCTGATCTCTCGGTACTCTAAAACAATCAGATGAATTAAGGACAGCTCTGTCATATTTCATATAAGATATGCTGCTTTCCGGCAGTCTAACGTGCCTAGAAGGTGAATGATTGTTTAACTCTTAATTTACCAAAGAATAAATCTACTTAAGGAATGCGAGAAATTTAGAAATTGATAGGGAGTAAGAATCAGAACGCTAGTAAAAATGTCTACAAATTCAAAAGCAGTGTTGATGGTAAAAGTTTAAAAGGTTTCAAGTGGATGCTGTTTATCTATCTGCGGTAGGGAGTCGCATTCAATTGATTCTATAACCTTGATCCGATCCAATTTCTAAACATGAGGCGCTGCAGATTTCTTATTCTTGCCATTTCTGGACTTGCTTCTTCCATTTTCCGAAGAAGGTTGCAATTCCACGAATGCTATTGGTTTACCTGCCATTTTTTTCCTAAGCTCCTCCGGTATCAACACGTAGCAGGTCGACTGGTCTTTCGGACCTTTGCTTGGTCGACGCTTTGAAGACCTTTTAGCCACCTTATTCGGCACTAACTCGTAGATGATCGGCGATTTGACGCCTCTTCTGGATTTTACAGGCCTTACAGATGCAGAGGGCTTGACACTTTGTCTTCGTGACGAAGATCTGCGTGGGCTTCTGTCTTCGATTTCAACTCCGTAGTTGGCCATAGCATGTCCCGCTTTGGGAGTTCGAGCTCGCCCTCTGGAAACCCTTCCACTGAAAGATCGGCGTTTCTGCGGGGAAGGAGAAGCTGATTTGCTTCTATATAAATTTTTAGACATTTGGCGGCTTCTGCCACATGATATTATAATGACCGGACCGTCGAATTCGCTCCTCTTCTCCTCTTGCGTGATTCCCCTTGAGGATGAAGAAGTGGAAGAAGAAGACGAAGAAGACGAAGAGGAAGAAGAAGATGACGATGAGGACAATTTATGCGTAGGTGAAGATGCAGGCATTTGATGATGAGCATGTGGTTTTCCACGTCCTTTATCTTTTTTCCCAGTAAGACGACCATCCAAGTCCTTTCTTCCCTCCTTCAATTCGCTGACATCCAAGATGATATGTGCTCTTCCTTTGAAGAAGAAGGAAGAAGAAGAGGATGACGACGACGAAGAGGACGAAGTGGAAGAACTGGAGGAAGAGCCGGGTGTTTCGAGGATGTATTTGGAAAAACTTTCACGTCTCTCCAAGTTGCGAAAGGGGGAGGTTGAGCTGGGAGCAGTCATTTTGTAAGTACCTGCAGCTCCAAGTCTGGCAGGTAAACTGACACTCAAGCCAGTGGGACCGCCTTTTAAAATGCAGAGGCGATGGGCACTTAATTGGCCCGGCGAAGGTTGACTTAAAATAGAGCAAACCACTTGTCTGTCAAATTGGCTTGTAGCATTTACACGCTCGTGAGTCGTGCAAGTGGGCTCAAAGGGTGGAAAGTGTGGAGATCGGTATCCAAGGCTTACTCTAAAGCAGTAAAAGCATTGAATCTAGTTGACTAATGTCGGATATAAATTCCAACCTGCCTATTTGATTACGCACATTTTACAGGGGAACTATTTTTTTAACTAATACATAATTACCAAATAAAGTGCGTTGATAAACACAGGGGAAGTAGACAGGTAGGTGTAATTGAATTTTGTGAAACACTAAATAAATTGCAAAATTCTTTGTTGGAAAACCATTAATCTGATTTTGTTGCTTAGTGTATGCACGTCAGCCATGAGCAGAGAAATGATTCTATGCAAATCCTAATTAGCCTCTGACTTTTATTCATTCCTCTTGAATCCACGCTTTTAAAAGCATTTATAGAAAATCAAATATATTATAACGCTTTAGCTGTTTGCCTAACTCCCAGTTTTGGTAATGAACCACCAAGGGGCTCCGCTCTTGTTCCTTGCCGAGCGACCTGGCCCTGGGCTTGTCAATTGCCCCGAGCCCTACCGTACGCTGGCATTACACATTCTGCCCGAACATTATGTTGTCCTTCGTCTTCAGGGTTATCTCGGGGGGCGGGGGAGGGCTACAATATAAATGTTTTAAAGCATTCCTTAAAATATGCTGAAAGGTAACATGGAATGCTCTTTTTATTTTACTAAAACTTGATCACGTCACTTCAAAATAAAGCTTTACTTTAGAGATCAAACTAACATTGCCTACACGAATGAAGCATTAGTGTCTGGAACCAAACCGTCTTTGAAGTGATACAATATCTTAAGAGGTAGTGCATCTTTGCAAATGAAAGTAAAACTCGCCTTGATGCCAACCACTAGCAGATTGCAGGCGTATTCTTCGTAAACACTGAAGAAACGCTGGTTCTCGAAAACTCTCAAAACATGTATCTCACCGTGGGTGATTGATTACAGCGAAATTTCCCCAAGATGGCTAGTCATCCTATGCAGGATTACAGGATGCAAACAAAATCTGGTCCCCAGAACATGTCTTGCACGACGTGAAGTCATTTTTTCAACAGTGTGAATACCTTTGCTTGGATGTAGAATTAAGCTCAATGCAATCCTAAGAGGAATTTTCTTTGTAAAAAGTTTTAGATTAATAGCGTTTCATAAATGGAGCACTGCGAGGCCTGCCAGAAGTCGTAAGAAGTCATAGTGTATTACTGATGTACAGAAGGGATGGGGCTACTGGCATGGGTCAGAGGCCATGCCGCCGAGTGAACGGACAAGTGTCCGTGTAATCAAAGACAGAGTTAATGAATATTAGCAAAGCATTACAGAACTTCTTTTAAAAGTATTTTTCCTTTCTAACCAATTCATTATTTTACTTCCAGAAATTCTGCGATTTTTTGTTGAAACAGGGTGGAGCTTTAGCCTTTAATATTCATGTAATGAGTTGTTCATTCTATGTTACGAATTAAGCCTACATAGCTTAGCCCCACACAAAGGTGTGGAGCGGATAATTATGTTCTTAATACAAACATGAATTTTAATTCAAGTAGGATAGAAGTACATAGGGCGTTAGCGTTTGGCATGCATCCTCAATACAGTGCCGCTAAACCGCGTAATTGGGTGGCGCTAGAAGCAAATCCCAGAAGCACGCGAGGTCACCAAAGGCCCACCACCACTCATGTTCTGGGCACACCCAACACATCTCCAAATGTATTTGAAGAAAATCTTGTCGAACCTTTTTTAATTCAGAGGAAAGGGTTTTGAATAAAACCTGTTATTGTACAAAATTTTGCATTACAATCTCCATAGGATCCAGATTTTATGTCTGTTGTTTGAAGTGCTACGTGGAAAGGGATCCGTTTGGAGGCTGTGGGCCTCATTCATCCTCAAAGTGCCTGAACTGGGGTAAATCTTTGGGTTTTACCATTAAATATGCATAACAAGTGGAAATGGCTGAGTTGCGTCGTGATGCGCATAAGTTAATGACCCTGAAATGTTCGTTTTGAAAGCAGTAATTAGTATAAGCGCCAGCTTGACTCGAAGAGGCGGTTCCTTCCAAGAATCAACAATTGTGCTACCAACATCAATAAGTAGTTGATTAATCCAGAGCCATCACTGCCCATCGCCTAGCACCCATGTAAAATCATAAAATAATATTAAAAAGTGCGTTTAGACCTTAAGCACTTTTAAAGATGCCCGAACAGAAGGAGGTAATAAGAGTCGATAAGTCGTGTTAAGTTTGGGAGCAGTTAGGGATCGGAGGATATTCCTTAATACTCACTCCACTATGCCAAGATTTTTCGTCTCAAAATATCATATTATATAATTGTAGTTGACCTTAACTATCTTTATTGCATGAAAGGGTCATTGGCGCCGCTATCATCATTTTTCCTACGCCGCGTACTTTTTAAAGATTAAGGTGAATTTTAATAAAAAACAGCAATCAAATCGAGTTCACGTCTTCAAGTCTGGTCTGAGTAGAGGGACCAAAAAGTTTAGTTAAAACCTCTCTCTAGTTCTAATCTTCAATCAGCTCTTTTAACCCCACACGGTGAGCGCTGACAGCGTGTCGATTTCCACGTTGTCAACTGTTCACCAGTAGCTTCTTAAAAATTGATGCATCTTTTAGGCAGTATTAATACAGCTAAATTAACATCGCGTAACCACTGTCATGGCATCGGTCATCCTGGGATACGGCATGTGAGCACGACACAGCCGATAAGTTGAGATTTGAGACGGTGCCTTTAAAAGAGGCTAAGATTTTGGTAGCCAGTTATTGTACTAATCCACTCAGGGCTCATGTCAGGACTTTCGGAGCATGGCAATCAAGTGGCAGCCTTGAACGCGGATTCACGACTGATGTTTCAATTCAAGGCGCCTGCAGTGCCTCATTTTATCATTTAAAACGGTTCATTTTAAATCCTCCACAAGTTAATGTTTCCTTATTAAGACCGAAAGTGCCCTCCCAAAACGTTTGCAAACAGAACCCGGCCCCGATGAAAGTTAATCGCTATTGCTTAGGATTTGTATTTGTATTAGTATGAAACCACTCGCCCTCTATTGTGCTCTTCCCTTCCAACCTACTTTCCCTTATTTTAATCAAGCGTGATGCTCACTTGCAAATTGCGTACTCAGGCGCGAAAACCAAGACATCATGTATATTTGAAATTGGTAGTAAATGTACTAGATAAACGATATCCAAAGCATCACCCAGCACTGAGACTCGAATCAGATCAACTGAAAATAGAAGCCTTGGTGGTACAGGTATCACAGGTTATATTGTAGCCGCTTATTCGGCGATATCATCAACATAACACAAAGTGGGTCAGAGCGTGCCAGTGCACTATAGTTAGCAATAAGCATGTCGAGGGAAAGAATAATAAGGGACAGAATAAACTAACAAACGACAGATAAAACGAATAGGAGAGAATACATAGCTAGAGGTGGGGAGAAAAGTGAAAAAAGGCAAATTCGATTCATACGTGTCGTAAAGTAGGATGCTGCAGTGTCGAATTGGGCGAGAGATTTGTTACTTGTAAGATCTATCACAGCGAGCTGATCGACGATGGATGAGTGAGAATGTACACCTTAAGTTGGAATATCCTAGTTGGTAATGAAAGACCTGAGCGAAGAGGAAATAGGAACAGTAATGTGGCAGCATTGTGCGTATATTCTGATTATCACGTATTGGTTGGTTAATGCGGTCTCGGTCGTAGGCTGGAAGTAGACGGGAGGGATCTCAGACGGGGCATTTCGGCAGTCTCTTGAATGTCCTTGCTTGTATTCTGGAGCTGCCGACCCGTTACAGGCTTAAGGCGAAGTACAAGCGGAGCTATGCAAGTACCCCTCTCTGTATTTGAGAAGTAGACACAAATACATTGATTCTCTTTCTCATAATCAATCGGGAGCAAAGTGGAGACGAAGTACTGCCGTGCCAAGGGCCTCTGTTCAACATCACCTAGCAGGACTCGCTTCACAAGGCAGGGCCCATCGTCATCTAGCCAAACATGGTAACAACCTGGAGGGGTCACAGTCCCGTGAACAAGGAAAAGGACAAGGACCGATGATGCTTCACTGAAAGTGGCTGGATTTTGAGGAGTTGGGAAGTTGAGCGTGAAGGAGCTTCCGTCTAGATGAATCCACTGTCCTGGCAGCAGCCTTGAGCTAACAACCATTCCCACGTTGTGCAGCCACTGAGTCACCACACGATCAAGAGCAATAAAGAGGCGTGCGTGGCAGGAACTGACAAGCCTATGCATACAATGGAGGGAGTCAGCAGACGGTAAATGTGGCTTTTGACCATCGAAGGATATCAGGAGGGAAGTGGAGGCGGGTGTTGTGGATGAGGATGGAGGTGAAAGAAAGTCGTAAGGAGAACGAGGAAGAACCTTGCCCTCTGAAGGTTCAATGATTGGGATTGAAGGGGGTTTTAGCAGTTCTTCAAGTTGCCTTCTGATTGTTTTTGGATCAGTTGTGAAACCCGGTGGCGCTTTTACCGTTGCTTCGTAGGAGGTTTTTGAAGCCACAGCTTGGAGAATTTGAATAATGAATTGAGCAGCACTCGCATCATCATTGACCTACAATAGAAAAGACAAAATAGGTGTCTGAAAAGACAACCCAGTTCATTTCATACCTGGTAGAGATTTGCACCACTGAGGATGAGGAGTGAGACCATATCGATGTTCCCCGTTACAATCGCCATTCCCAAAGCAGTTACTCGTTTACCTTCAACAAGAATTGCAGCATTTGGTTGAGCTCCTAATTCAAGAAGAACTCGTGCAGCCTGTATACGTCCATAGTACACAGCAATTAAAAGAAGAGGCCATTTTGAAATGGGGTCAATGAAATTTGGGTCGTTGCCGGCTAGGAGCAACCGCCTAAGAAGAAATGGTCGTCCTTCACCACCAATAATAGCAGCAACTAGAGGGTGTTGCGATATCGCATTCATGGGGCCGGTATGATCAGCAGCGATTTTTTCGATAGGCTGAGTGGCAAGGAGGGTCCAGCGTTGATTATTGATGGCAAGCAGAAGGTCCTTTTGTGATCTCAACAATACCCCTTCATCAAGTGGCTGAACTATGGGAAAATCTGACAGGAGATCCTCTCCCTCTGTTGATAAATGACTAGAACAACGATTGGTTAAGTCCAGGTAAAAAGACATGAGTACAGACGAAGATGGTACGGTTGGACGCGACTGGGTAGGTGTTGCTACTGTTTGCGCCTAAAAGTAAAAAAGCACAATTACCATCGATCAGAATCTAAGAAGGTAGTCCAAAGTGGTGAAGGCTTGCCTGTTCTAATGACTCCTGAACACCAGATAGTGCAACTGCCTCCGGATGCACTTCGAGGTCTTTCTGTAGCAAGACTTTTTTTGAATTGGATGGGAACCCAATTTTATCCAATGCATCAGACGGATCCTCATCTGTAAGACCGATTGAAGAATCTCCTGCTGGATCCTTAACCGACGTCTTAGATGCAGGAAAATGACAGCTTCCAAAAGAAATATTTCGTTTACTGCGATTTTCGTAAGGAGCATACTGTCGTTTGACGTGGCGTAGAGAAGTGGATAATGGACGAGAGATTTGTTTTGAAATGCTAGAACCGCTTTTACTTGAAGTATGCAGTTGAGATTGGAATAGGTGACTAGAAGTTGAGTCGGGAATCACAGACTTCGCTTCGTCCATAGATCCATTAGCAGAGTGTACAAAAGTTTTCGGTGTGGGAGGTTCACTGTGTCTTGTGGGCGTGGTTTGAAGGGCACCCCTGCACTCATTCAGTTCTGTGAGGCTGGAGGGCCGACTAAGGGAATTATCGTCATTTTGTCCAGAGATGTCATTACGGCATCTTCTTCTGGTCTTCACCCGTGAATATAAGTCGTTCAAAGTTAAGTCAATTTTTCCATCACGAATATCATCGAAAAACTTGGTTTTTTTGGCGACAAGCTCACTTTGGGGTACATATTCAAAGTGCCCTGTTCGAGATTTAGTCATTCGGCGCTTACTTGGAGAAGGTGGTTCCTGGATAGATTTTGAAGAATGTGCTTTACTGAACACTTCAGGTCTCTTCTTCGTGGAAGAATGTTGACGGGAAGTAGAAGGCGATTTGTTTTTAAGGTGGAACTCTCTTATTAGTTCACGAACACGTGTTAGATTTGCCTCGGGTTCCCAGCTATCTTCATTCGGGGGAAATCCAAGCCAACGAACCTTGTAATACTTCTGATTTTTTATGTATCGTTCGTCGATAATAGAGTCTACTAAATAAGCTTTATCATCGGCTTTACGTTTCTGTTTGAGGGAACTACTTGAACGCATTGGTCGCACGCATTAGCTAGGTTCAGGTTCCAGTTATCAGACATATAGGGGAGACACGGTTTAACTAAAAGAAAGCAAGCGTAAAAAATAACTGTACCATAATTTAGGCCTAGAACGCTTTTCAAAAAACAACATCCACAGTTGCATGAGCAACGAAAGTTCTGAAAGTATCACCAAAAACATATCATCTAGTTATAAAAAAATTTTAAATAATACAACGCTTACAAGCATAAACAGTCAAAATTAAGACTAATGATACCGTCACAAGAGAAACGATAAAAACAAATGCGAAGCCTTGGCATCTTTTGCGCATTTAAGAAGTACAGAAGAGTAAACACAACTGTAGCAGACCAAACGGCATCAAATCCCCAAGTCTTCCAAACCCAGTCTATCCTCAAAAGCGTAATATGTCGACTGTCTGCACTTTGTAAAGTTTATTTTAATAGTTCCGATGCAAACTTCGATACAGTAGTTTGAAGTCACTATACCGCTTTATCAAATTCAAAATGTCACAAAAACAGATAAAGACAGCTCTAGGAGGAACTTAAATACATAAATATACCAATTATCGCATAATAAAAGTGTATTTACCTTGCGCCGATAAAACAAACGAGAAAATAGTAGAAGCCTTCGGCAATGCCTCTAGTCGACAACTAATCTAATTGGCTACATATCACGCCTATTTGATTGGACAAAAATCCAAACAAGGTCTTTCAACGTTAGTAACAAGAGTGTCAGTGAACCCACGGTCTATAGATTCATTTTATTTCACGAAATAAAGCATTTATGCCCCTGCTGCGAAAGGTGACTGTAATACAACATGCTGTAAAAAATACTTCCTTCTTTTGTACTTACTACTCGAAAAGCATACATGGAACACATATATCGGAGAGGAGGGGTGGTTAAAATTCCCCAAGGTAGTCGAGAGCTCAAAATACAAGCAAACCTAATCTGTTTACACCCTGTTGCCTATTACATAACCGGTCTGCTCCTTCAAAGAGTATGGAGGCCAAGGAAAAGAGACAAGCAAGGAATCTGCTACGATATACAAATCTTTTAGATCGATGGGCCGTAAAATAAACTACTAATATAATCAGGCCATTACAAAGCTGTAAGGAAGCGTGTAGCGTAGTCAGTAAAATATAAATAAATGCATGCGAATCAAGTGCCGATTATTTGTGTGCCGGATCAACAGAAACGATGAAAAGCACGACGGTTCGCTCATAAGGTAGTCATGCCTCTATTTGCTATTTCTTTACGGTTAGAAGTGCACGGGATGCATTTAGGGACAAGATGTTTTCACTGGAAAGTGTGAATGGAGCGAAGCCGTTTCTCACGCTCGCATTTATCATCTCTTAGTCATTTACTTTGACTCGAAATCAGAACCTATGTTCGTTCTAAATACACACTAATACGATTTTTACAAATTACATCATTAAATGTTCAGCAAGTAGTTTTAATGAAATCTAGGAATGAGCGATTGTGTACTACTTGGAAAGATTTTGTTATAGTACTTCGAGTTCGGGGTGGGCCAGCAAATCGTTTTGTAAGAGCTTCTGTCGCGCGGGGTTGTTTCGGATGCCGTTGTCGCACCTTAAGTCGGAAGAGGAAGTAGACAGTTTCCTTAAGGACTGCAAGTGGGCGTCTTTAGTGGTGCATGTACTTTAGGCAACTTACGCTTCTATACTTGTTTGCTCCATGGGCTGCTGAATGTCAGCAGATAACTGAGGTATTTCAAACTCTTGCTGAGGATTGTGAAAATAGGAGCGTTCGGTTTGGGATGGCAAGTTATTCGTTAGCCTCTTATTTCAGTCGCTTTTCGCCTCTTCTATTTGCAACCCACCCCTTGATCAATATTGGTTTTTGTGGGAGGGGTGCTGATGTTTCAAAGTGGTTTTTTTCTCACTCTCAGGTAAATGCGGAGGAAGTGCAAGACTTCTGCAAGAAAAATGAAGTATCTTCTGTTCCTGTGGTTCTATTTTTCAAGGTGTGGTTCTAGTTATGTCATTTGGAAATCGCTTACCAGCAACTGGGTTTTAATCACATCACCGAAATGAGTGTTTTCGCTTTATTCCAAATTACTTCGGTACTATATTTTAAAGGAAGTACATTGATTTTTCGGATTGCTTTTGGTCAGGATGGTGAATCAGTGGCTCGCGTTCAAGGTGCGAAAGCTGCTGATCTAACTAAAACAGTTGCGTCTCTACGTGATAAACACGATGACCAAGAGAGTTTGAATGCTCGACTCAAAGCTCTGATTAACAAGGCGCCTATTATGCTATTCATGAAAGGCACTCCTGAAGAGGCGCGCTGTGGATTTAGTCGAAGAATGCTTGAAATCCTCCATAAACACAACGTTAAATTCGACTCGTTCAATGTTCTCAGTGATGAAACTGTTCGAGAAGGTGATTTACGTTTGCTGTTGAGCATCAGCTTACAAGTTTTTTGGCTTTATCTTTGCTAGTAGTGCGCAATATTACTTGCATTATTACGACACTTGCAAATATTTCAGGACTTAAAATCTACTCCGATTGGCCTACGTATCCACAACTGTACGCTAACGGTGAATTAATAGGAGGTGTGGATATTGTTACCCAACTGGCCGAAAGCAATGAGTTGCTTTCTGCCCTTGGCCTCCAATAGATGCTTATATCTTGTACCATCGGGCCATCAATACATGCTTTGATATTAGTATTTTGTGTTGTGTGTATAAGTGATTTTGTGAAGAAAAAGGGGGTTAGATACTCTTAAGCCAAGTCCACTAGCCTCCTGAGTACTTTTGCGCCCAGTGTGCGCTGGGGAATGTGTGAAGTTTGTGGTTTGAGCGAATTTGGTCTGCCCTCTCCATGGTTGGTGGCAATTTCCTCGCCACTTGTGATTCTCTTCAACGTGAGAGTTCTTGTATCGTGGGAAGTCTGCGCGCCATTGTGTTTGCTTTGAACCTCGATATTGAGACGTTCCATCTAGGAAATGCTTTGTGCCGGTGAATATTTTTCTTCAAGGACGCATGGTAGGGATGTACCACTTTCTTGTTTTACACTTCCAGAAACTAGGTGTGTTACTAGATAAGGTTATTATAAGTTGGCGAGATGTCCCGTTCCGTGAAGCGGTCGGCACTATGCCTTACTTTTGTAGGCTACAAAGTGGAATAACTGCTTGATGGATGCTGTTCGTTTCTGAATCAATATAGACTCCGGTTTAGATTATGACAGCACTCATGCCGGCCTGTTACCCTGTGCTTTGTTGAATTTGTGTTCAAACGAAAAAGCAGGGCCGCCGACGTGAATCACCCAAGCGGATACAACAAGCGCATTCTCTGCGTCTTTTGGCCTTCACACTCGCAAGAAACGATGCCAACCACGGCTAGTCCGCAAAAAGACTTCATTAAACCGGAACCTAGTTAAAGTATCTCCTCTGGGACATAACAGAACGCAGCCTAGTGAAGACGCTCTGCAATTTACACTTTGCCAACGAAGCTCCCAAATAGAAAATGGCTTCAAGGTATCTTAAGTGGAATTCTCTTACCAAACATCCTGATTTAACGCCCGATTAGTTTCCAAAACGGAACTTGCTAAGAGCTATAATTTAGTGATATCTTCAAATTGTCACAGCGGTTCGCCTAAGGAGAGTGCCGAAAAGAGTATGAGAATTTTTCGTGCGTATGCATTTAATACCATATTTTACCAGGAATTTCATTAAAAAGGAGGAACATTGATGCAAGGTTCCGAGCATAAAAAGTGTCCAACGCAGCGTCCGATTCAGCTCACAGTCGCCTCGATGACTGTGAGGGTTTTGCGCACGCGCAGGGCCGAGAGGCGGTGTGTGTAACGAGGGTGCCAGCACTCCGCAATGACGTCCGCCCACCGCACCAGCCACTCTTCATCACTGCTCCCCCTCCGCTCCATCGTCAGGGAGGGCCGCCTCCCGCTGCCCCCGTGTCGGCGGTGGCGGTGAGCTTCCAGCGTTGCGCCAATTCGACCCACCAGAATGTGGTTGCATAGGTGGCACACCTGCATTGGTAGGGGCAGGTCTACCAAGGTGTTACAGGGAGAATCATAGGGTTCTCCCAATACTACCACTCTATACATCTGTAAGAAGTTTGGATCCGATGGCACCGAGTCATAATAAGGAAGCTGTGTGAAGATAAAGGGAAGGAGTTGGTTATGGGAGACTCAAGAACTTCTTCTACACTTTGTCTGATTAGCAAACTTTGTAAGCATTATTCTACGGTAACCAAATTACAAAAATCTACCTAAAATTAGTACACCATGAAAGTTAAAAGTGTGTTTTTTACCTAAACAAATGAATTCATATAACACAGAGACGTAGGTGAATCTAGGTGTTACTAAAACCAGGGATGTGAAACCTAGAAATGCAGGTGTTTAAATGAGCAAGTTATCTGCAACATGAAAAGTGCCGTTCCACCCGTCACACTGCCCAAAGTGATGTACAATTCCAACATGTTTAAGTCAGTTCGGAAATCACTAATTTTAGGGCGAATAAAGACTTACTTTTGCACCGTTGCACAGTTAGTAAAAGCCAAGTTAAAGAATCAAAATAGACCTAGAAACGGTAACAAAAATACAAATATACAAAGCTGAAAGTTGATGGTCCCACCTCGTATTGTTTGCCTGTACAACGCCTCCAAATCTCCCACAGAACGAGTCCCAGTGCGTAGACATCTGTGGACAGATAGACGTCGAAAGAAAGCAGCGGATGTCGGCACTCTAACAATTCCCCTGGAATGGACAAATTGTCTTCATCACACTCCCCAGACTGTTTCTCGTCTATCTGCCTCTCCTGCGTGCGCGCACGCACCCAGCCACCCCACACCAAGGGATAAAGAGCCAATATCTCAGGAGCCATGTACCGTTTGGTTCCTGCGAAGAGGCTAGCGGGAGGTAGAGCGTCACCGCTCTCACTTGCCTCATCGCTGGTCCCCTCACCATTCATTCCTTTGGAAGTTTTCACCAGAGCGAGACCAAAATCTGCCAAACAGGCCTCATTGTTAGCCATAACCAGAATATTCTTAGATTTAATATCTCTATGGGCAATCGGCGGTTTGCCACGAAATCCAACTACTTCGCTGTGGAGAAAGGCTAGACCCGCAGCAATTGATCGGGCTAGTTTGAGTCCACATTGCGGAGTCACACCTTCTGCCGTGGAAAGGAAATCGTGCAGGGAACCGGCAGCGTGGTAGGCGGTAACAAGCCAGAGTTGAGTACATCCACCGCGTGAAATCATATCGCTGGCATAATAGGCGAGAATGTTCCGGTGAGAAAGGAGAGCAGTGGTATATATCTGAGTTTCACGGGTCCAACTGGCGCCATCACGGCTGGAAAAGATCTTCACAGCAACAACTTCGCCATTGCAGACGGCTCGCCATACTTCGCCGAATCGACCCTTTCCGATACATACCAGAAGGATTGTTTGACGAGCAATGGTTCGACTAACTAAGAACGGCTTTCCCGACCCGCTGCCACTATCAGTGAATTCGGGAAAATAAGTAGAGGAATGCTTTGTAAGGGGCTTCTCATGCTTGCTGAAGTTCCCTTTGATATACACAAAGGCTAATATAAACAGCAAAATGCAGAGTACGGCAAAAAATGTGAGTGGAAAAAACAAGGCACTGGTATTCTGATGTTTGTTTACGGGGAGATGCGCATTACAATAGTCCGAGGAGTTTGATGAAAAGCAGCAGGTTGTATTGGTACCGCGGAAATTGAGGCAGGAGATTATGGAAAAGGAATTATTGAGAAGGCAACCATAATGCTCGTCGACCACATATCCTAAGGCGTCCTTTTGGACAGAATAAAAGCATCCAACTAAAGATGCACATTCCGATGATCTTTTCACACAAGTTTCCGATGGAAAACATTTGCACAGAATGGTATGATTTTTCATTTAATCAACGGAAAGTTTTGTACAACTGGAAATGATAGAATCATCATAACTGATAGCAAGGACGCTCAAAGCTTGCAGCATGTGTTTTGAACACAATGCACTTATTATCTCATTCGAGAGGAAGGCTGCAAGCCAAAATGATCCCGAACAAACTGCAAAATTGTACAAGAAAATGTCCAGTTAGGTTCCAAAACATTCTACTAGAAAAATTTAGAAGCCCTCTCATGTAATAATGTCTAGTCAGTCAAGTGCGTCCAAAAATTGTATTAAAAGCAGGGCTGTTCACAGCAGCTACTACTAGCACCCCCAATAAATCAATTGTGAACATAATTACTCAAAAAAAAAACACCAGAAAAGATGCCAGTACTTTACATATACGAAAAAAAATGAAACAACCATAAAATGCAAGATGAATGCCGCCGACAGGA
>NW_020170405.1:704846-709881 GCF_000524195.1 Echinococcus granulosus | reverse complement strand
ATACCGATCAAATGCTATACAACTAATTGCACCGCTTACGCGGTTTGAGCACAAGGATTCGGCATTAATTTAAGTACTCTCATAAAAATGTGCGGATAGGTAAACATCTCCAAACAGAATTATTTTGACCCAAAATGAGCAAAAGAATTTATACGTCAGTGTACGGTGCATAGAAAAATCAGTAAAAATCCGGCTGGTACTTGAATACCGTATAAAATAGAAGGCGATATTTATTTGTCCCTGGCCTTAAAAAGTTTAGATTTTAAGCCATTTTAAAAAGTGGAGGGTCATAATTGAGCTACCACAAGGATCCGTAAACTTCGTTAAACTTTCGTTGGTCAAAGCCACTATAAGATCGGATTTAGAATTAGTCAAAAGCGCAATCTTGGTTATAAATGAGCTTATTGTTATTTGGTACTAGTGCTAAACCATCATTAAAAATTTGGATGCTTTGCTCTAGTGTAATTACTTGCTTTAATGTGCCACCAGCCGCGCAAATCAGCGGAAAGCTTTTGCTCACGAGGCCAAAAGCGAACTCCAATCCCTTTCAAACGCTGACATCCTATAGGCTCCCCACATCTTAACCCATTGGTTAAACACCAGAACAGGAAGAGAGGACCTCAGGATTCTCCACACCTAGTTTGCACTAAAATTACGGTGAGCGATTGTTCAGGAAGATTTCATGAACTTAAAGAACTGCAGAATGTCGGTTGTTCGTTCAACTCATGGCTATAATAAAGGGTCATTTTATGCCTTGGTCATTATACCTTCGTTAGGTGGGCTGGCCACTGGGACGTGCCAGTAGCCTACCTCTATCTGTATATTGTACATAAATATATGTAATACGATAGTGGTTTATCCCTCGGTTCTGGTGAGGCGCCACTTTTGTACTTTGAATTAGCCTCTTTGTACCTCGCTGGGTGGGCTGGCCTTTTGGGCCATGCCAATAGCCCAGACACCTTCTCCGTGCTGAATATATATATTCTGCCAGAGTACTTGTCTTCTTTCGTCTTCAGGGAGTCTCGGGACGCTACATATATTCTATTAGACTTTCCGGTCACATTTTTGGCTCCCTAGACATACTATATGTGAGTCACATTTGCTATTCCCCGAAGAGGCATATTGTGGCTGAAGAGAGGAGTTTGATCATTAAAACATGGGACAAAGGCTATTGTCGTGAAATAATATTTTGTTTCAATGTGTTTTAAGATGCGCTGGACGATGTGGCCCTCTAGCCCTTCCCTGCGTTGGTAGTAAGCCATCTGCCGCACTAATACGAATTGATGTAATACGTTGCATGTTTAGCTCTCGGTTATGGTAAAGGTTCACTTTGTGTATTAGCCATTGTAGCTTTACCAGGCGGGCTGGCCTCTATGTCATGTCGGCAGCCTCAGGGCCACATTGTATGCTGTACATATGTACTACATGTATGAATATATACTCTGGAGAGCAGTTTTTCTTCTTTTGCCTACAGGGGAGTCTCGGAGAGTTAAGCCTACTTTACGTGTAGCGATGCTATTAAATACTGCCGCAATATTAATCCAAGTACTCGAAATTTGGGAGGACGATGAAACTGCATGGGAAATGGAGGTAATGGAGGTAGTTTTACTTAAAATTACAGTCACACCTCTGATTTTCTTAGGTCTTTAGTATTCGACATTTACCATCTTAAGAAATAAATAAGTTGCTTTGAAAATCACATTATTTTGCAAGAATTAAAGCAGCATTTTCCAGTTAGATCCCATGTGTACGCATCAATTTACTTCAAAGTTCATCAACGTAGTATTAAAGTGAGCTAAATATACTACAAACGCATCATTTTTAATGTATTGAGTCTTAACTACTTTAGAAACGCCATTTATCGCTATGTTCAGGATGTTTTGCATAGTCACCAAAGGATACGTTCTTGCAGTACTATTTTCTTTGCACGCACAATATTAACGTGCTCCTGAAAAGTTTTTAATTAAACAATCTAAGTTTTTCATTTGTAATTACCAGTTGTAATTTGCACCTCCGTCATTTGTTTATACGTGTGGCGCTTCCGGTTCCATCTTTCACTTCTGCGAGCTATGTCGAGGGTTTACATTGGGCGTTTACCTGCAAGGTGTTGCGAGAGGGATATTGAGAGGTTCTTCAGGGGATATGGGCGTCTTCGTGATATTGTGTTGAAAACCGGGTATGGTTTCGTCGAATTTGATGATGAACGCGATGCCGATGATGCCGTGTATGACCTCCATGGCAGAGAGCTCAGGGGTGAGCGCATTGTTGTTGAACACGCCAGGCTGCCTCCAGGGGCAAGAGGGAGTAGTAGACGTCGGGAATCGTAAGTTCGTTTGTTCTTGAAGCTTTATGAAAGTAGGCGTTATGGGCCTCCAACTCGTACCGACTATCGTGTCATCGTCGAAAATCTCTCATCTCGCGTTAGTTGGCAGGTAGGTACCATGTCTTGTTTTTGCCTGGATGTGCGTAAATGCGTTCTGACTTAATATGTGATGGCTATCTTAAATTCAGTTTGTCCTCGATGCCGTGGCAGCGGTCGCGTAGGACGCTAAGGCGGTTCACTGAATTCTCGTTCAGGTCGTATGGTCGAGTGAATGTGGTTCCTATTCAGGTGGCTTGGTCGATAACGTGGCACGGCTCGTTCTTGTTAGGTAATTTAATCCATTAAAGACCGCATAGCCACCGAGGGGATGGGGTGTATTTTAGTGCTTGTGGAAGCAGTGGCACTTCCGAAGTGGGTCACGTAGTCAACCTAGACCAAAATATTAGGTGCATGAGGCAGCCCGTGTGTTTTTTCTAAAAATGCAATGTGGACATGACTTCTGGAAATTCCACCCGAAAGTATGGGCTTGCCTGTAGTTCCGTATGCTTTTTTTCTGACAAGCATCTGTTTTCAGGACTTGAAAGATATGATGAGAAAGGCAGGAGAAGTCACGTATGCTGACGCACATAAGCAAGTGCGCAACGAGGGGTATGTGTTCTTTTCGACTAACCCCCTTTAGCATTGTTGAGTTTGCAACCTATAATGACATGAAGGCTGCTATCGATAAATATGACGGATATGTACTCTACGAACGGCGCCTGAAAGTGTACGCTGACAAGCCGCGCCATCGCTCAAGGTCTGGGTCGCGGCGTAGTAGGAGTAGGAGGAGCTCTAGACGCTCCAAGAGCCGAGGGTCCCGACGCAGGGACAGGTCTCGTTCCGACAGTCGACGGCGATCATCCTCCAGGCATTCACGCTCTGATCGCGATCGCTCCCGTCGCAGCGATCACACTCGATCGGATGAGTCGCGGAAGTCCGGGTCTAGGTCAAGATCAAGGTCTCGTCGTTCGGATCGATCGACTTCACGTCGCAGTGACCGTCGATCTGCAGGTCGTCGCAGCTGTTCTGCTAGTAGGAACGGTGATGGCTCGATCGCTGGTAAGGCGAGATCTCGATCAGCTTCTCGGGACCGTTCCAGATCGGGCTCGCGTGAACGTTCGCGATCTCCATCTCGATCTGGCTCCGAACGTAGGTCTCGCTCTGGATCACCGGCTGGACGGTCACGTTCTGCATCAAAGTCAAGGTCTAGGTCGCGTTCCATGTCGGAAACTGAGGAAACGCGTCAGGAGGCTGTTGAACATCACAGCGAGGATGAGAAGCAGGAGTCCATGGAAAATTGAATTATTGTCAATAACTGTAAAGGTTTTACCTGTCACTAGCCGGTCCCTTACGCTATTGCATTATTGCAAGTGCTCTTCTGTCTTGTTTCTGTGGTTTGGGCTGTTATGGTGTCATCTGTGGCCCTCGAGTGGGGTCTCAATGTTTGGCTTTCTCACGAAGCGAGTGTTGGGTGGGTCGGGCCTTACCCCCCGACAAGTACTCGTGGGTTGTAAGCAGGACGTGCTTTATTGTGCATTTGGCGTCCTGAGGTGTGCGGGATGTTCTGTGTGGTCTGTCACCGGGTGGTTATGCAAGGTGGGGTGATGGTGCAGTCTGGTTGGCAGCGCTAGTCTTCTCGGTGTAGATCGTATCGGCAGCGGGCCTCCTTTGCCTTTAAGCTGTGCTTGCAACCACTTCGACGTTCTCAGCAGAGCTCCGCAACGTTGGGCAGCGTTGTGACTTGGGCACTGTGGTGGATACGATTTGCCTTCCTGCCTTAGAGGCAACTGGCTGGTGTTTAGGGGGAATAGAAGTCGCATCTAAGTAATTGTCTTGCTGTGCCACCCCTTCGACCCTTGTAGGTTACACATCTGTCTCCAAGTGAAGGAAAAGCCGGACCTCGGTTAGCGGTTACCAAATATAAGCGATACAAAAGGGTGATATCTGCCATGAACAGCTAAATCTGTGAAACTACCAGAGGAGATTTGATTTGATTTCTAAAGACCCCTTACTTAGGGGCTCAAGACTTCCCCGAGAACGCGAGAAGACAGCACTCCGCCAGTATGTATATGGTCGACATACGGAAGGTACTTGGACTACTAGCATAATCTGGAGGCCAGCCCACTTGGCGAGGTACAATGGCCAAGTCAAAGTGACCCTTTACCAAAACCAACTTCTAAACTAAAAACCAATGCATTACATAGCCCTTCCCTGACCGTTGTCTCCGACACTCCCCATGGTCAACCTCCTGCGTCAGCCACCACAACGTATTCAATGCTGTAAGGAAACACCCACGAGCTGACCGTGGCAGTCATGAAATTACTATGCATTTAGGCGATGCTTGATTGCAACGCCACTGGTCCCTTGTGGCAATTCAACTGAATCTGGAGTTCCGTCTGATTTGGGAACTGGATTCAGGAAAGGAGAATTGTGCCTGCCATCATGCGTGTCCGTAGGTAGACGTGGGAACACTGGCCTAAAAGCCGATGTGTGTAAGGAAGGACGGGATTTAACACAGGTCCATGGGGTAAGGGTTTCGCGTCTGTTTCTCCTTGCCACGTTGTTCTCACTCTGGAACTGCCCAATCTTATCTATCTGGACTCCATTCAGCCAGTAGGGAAATGGAGAAGGCATCGTAGGTTCACTTTATCAACAGCTTTATGCCAGTATGGA
>NW_020170405.1:681456-704746 GCF_000524195.1 Echinococcus granulosus | reverse complement strand
TCATCACCAATTCTTCAATCCGCAGCCCTGCTAGGGCTTACCTTCCAGAGGTGGAAATCAGGTTAGATGCCCCTTATGATATCTGTTAGCTCTCCCCTGCCGTCGATGTAGCACACCTTAACTTCCTTGAGGACGAAAGGAGACACAGTATTAGGGCAGAATACATATATTTGACATACAAAAGGTACTGGGGCTACTAGTATAACCGGATGGCCAGCCCACCTGGCGAGATACAATGGTTAAGACAATGTGGTCCCCTACCAAAACCGACCGTTAAACAAACAACCAACGTATTACACCCTGTTTTATGTTCCAGTGAACCTTAATTGAACAAAATAGAAACTGTTTTGAATGAATCGACTACTACCACAGTGCGTGAGCACAATAGTCTTCCCAGTTAACAGTGCCTTGAAGCAAGTGTTACTATGCGAAGCGATGAGCATATAGTGTACGTTTGAGTCGAAATACCTTCCAGCCGTCTAGTGAAGACGAGAATCAGGATGTCAGCTGCAAGTGTCCCCTCAGACAGAAGCGACCCACAACGGTGCCAAAGGAACTAAGAAATTGACTATGCCAATAGCCACCCAGGCTTCAGTATTTAGAAATTAGCATATTTCAATCACGGCCTTAGTCATAATTAATTGAAATCCGATAATATCCCATCGGTTCATTCGGAATTAGGGAAATTAAGCAAATTAATCATATTCTGGTTGTTTGATGAATGATGTCCATAATGCCTTGCAAAAAATGGTTAAGCGATTAGTGGAGATTATGACTAGTGGGGTTAATAAAAGCCGAATGAACTTTAACCTGCAAAGGATGCGGCTTCATTACTGATCTTACAAAGTGTATAATTTGTCTTTGGAATAAAAAAAATTTTTGTTCATAAGGTAACCTTGTTTTCGCTGAAAATGTGTAAATTGTACAAACAGTTTTAATGGCCTATTAATTATACCGAATGAAGCAAATGGTAAGCTCGGAGCCTTGATTAGGTCAAGTCGGACGGTCTTGTGTGCGCCAGCGGACGCTTGTAATTAAGCTTATTTATTACAATCTTCAGAGCACGCGAATCTTTGTTGATTTGGGTAACTCGTCATTTTTCGCTATACTAGAGGTGCTCGCTATGTTTCGTTAAGTTTCTATACCGGGCAACTTCTATGCATTATTATTAGTTTTCATTGACTTGGTTGCAGCAATTTGCATACCGGATATTGTCTGTGTTCACTCTCAATTACAAATTATCCTTCGTAGATGTGGTACTGTCAAACAGGACGTTTTTCGACAAAACCATGAATTGGAGCGATGGTGCAAACTTTTATTTGCTCAAAAGTGTTAAGGTCCATGGGAAAGACTGGAAGCTCGTCAGTAGTGCACTTTCAGTCATCGCTCACACCTTTCTAAGGGATGATAAAGGCCAAGACTTTTCAGAAAAGGTACTTCGTTGTAACTTTATTTGACAGTTCTAGAATTGTTCTATCCAATACAAATACTTAATAGCTTCTGCGCGTCAAGCTGAGGGGTGAGCATTTGAGTGGTTTTACATTTTGAGAAGCTAGGCAGTCAGATTACCTTAAAGAAAACGACCTCCTACAAATAGCTTTGTTAAATTACGGGCAGCGTCGTCAGGAGCAAATTAAACATGCACGTGAACAACTTATGCTCAAAATCAAGTGAGTGGCAAGCCGTTGTTTTAAATATTTGCGATTATAGTTGTAACTACAACGTCGAATTTGCTTCTTAGTGCTTATAAGTTGTGATTGCATTATAATTCACATAACCTAGATCAGTCGTAATGGTATTTCGTACCTCTTTCCTGATTGATTATTTTACCGCCTTAGAGCCAGACGGAGAGATAATCGGAAACTTCTCGCAAATCGGTTTTCAGAAATCACCCCAGAAAGTCTCCTTATTTATCGCAAACGTCTGCGAGCTTTCGGTCTGCCAGATGTAATTGGGGAATCTCTGCATCTTGAGCCTCTACTACCAAATCCGGAGGAGGACAGAGAGACACGTCGAAATCTCCATTACGACGATCTGGCCGAAGGCGGTTTACATCAAGCAGTCTTAGACGCAGACAGTGGACTCTGGATTCCGGTCAGCTCAGAAGAAAAGTTACGAAATTTCTTCGACCCCAAATCCGACGGGTCATTTACTGATGAACTTGACGACATTAAGATGGAGGTCGATGAAAAGGAAAGGGTGGAAGATCTGTCGTCCCCGCCCTCTCCTCACATAGCATTGACAGTGAGTTCACTTTTTGCTTTTATTCTCAATCAGAAGATGCAAACAATTTCCTCCATTCTAGACAGAAATCCCACAGTCTTCGATGGTTGAGACTATATCGTCGAATACTCGTCGGGCATCCAATATTGTGCTAAAAAAGCCGTTGACAGTAGTTACACCGGCTACCGTTGTCACAAAGCGATCCTCCCTATCGCCGAATTTGCCTTCAACGCCTTTCAGTGTGGCTGAGGACTCAGAAGACTTCCACAGTCCTATTAGCTTCCGACCCCCGCCGAAACGTTCGTTATCCATCAAGACGGAACATCACACTCCCTTGCGTGCTCCAGTCAGGTCGAGGAATCGCGTTCGTCAGAGCGCTGACGTATCTCCTGGTAGACTCCTCTTCTTGCACCCCCTTGATCCTTTGTGACCATTAATGCCGCTATATTCTCTTATTTATGTCCAACAGGTGATCTTTTTAATCCTGGTCGTCCTTTGAAGTAGATATTGTTCGAGCTAATGTTGTAGCTAAACCCGTATGGGTGTGGGTAGGAATGAGGTATTTTTGGTCTGCTCTCTCTATTTTTTTAGCCATTTTTGTGTTTTCTGACGCGTTTGTTTTTTTAACCCAATATTCCACTTTTACATTAATAAGCTGGCTATTGGTTACTTTTGCAACTGAGATTTTGCGGACTCTAATTTAGTGGTTATGACAACTTATGTAAGAACTGGTAGTCGTAATTCCTGACCACCTTAAACCTCGCATTTGTTTTGTACTTCAATTTTTGTCACGTCCTCCATGCTAGGTGTCAGTGCTGGTGGTCATGTTCTTAGTGGCGCAAATGCTGGGGGTCTTGGTGTCTCATTTTATCACTACTAGTGCCCTCTCCATCTTTGGGGTCCCAATTGGCACCGCGTCGCCGTTGGCGACGAGGTCTGTTGTCGGCACTGACGACGGTGTGCTCTCATCGCCACGCCCACATCTTTTTGCACCCTGTCACGGACGAGATCGCCCCGGGCTACTCAAGCATGATATACGCTCCAGTGGACCTGACCATGCTGCGCCGACGTGTCGAGGCGAGTCTGGCGCCCCTCACTGTCGCTGCGGCAGTAGGATCCTCGTCGGGCGGCGGCGGTAGTACTACCACGGCAGAGAGTACCCCCGCAGCCCAGCAGGTGGTTGCATGCATAGCCAAACAGCTGCTGCGGGACCTTCTCTTAATGTTCGCCAACGCGCGCATGTACAACAATCGCGAGCACAGCGTCCACCGCATAGCCGGAGAGATGTGCTCTGATGTGCTGGCTGAGGTGCGTATGTGCTTCTTTTCCGCCCCCTTTTTACTGCATGTTAATCATAGTAGTCGAGTCATTCCTGAAGACCTAATAAGGCATGGCAGCCTGGAAGCTGGTTTACAATCGGATAAGGGGCTAGGGATCTAGCATTAAACGTGATGTAAGCGAAGCGTGGAGGTTGAATCACAGCAGATTAAAACAGCAAACTTCGTTCTGCTTTATAGCTTTGCAGATTGTTTATTTACACATCCTTTGAGCCTGAGTTTCCTAGAGTGCATCTCCCAATGGATTGTAAACACTGGTGGGTTAATCGAGTTCTATCTTTTGGGTTTGCTACTTGCGCGGTGACTGTTGACTTTATTTCCACTTCTCTCACAAATGTGTTAAAATTTCCTTTTTTTAAAACATCCTGTTTTTCCATAGTATGTTTTAGTCATTCTTCTAAAAACCGTTGAATCTTGTCAACCTGTGATTGCATGTGGGCGAGCTAATCTCCTAGCATTAATTGATCTCTTGTATGTAATTCATAGGGACATGTTTAAGAGCTTAAATAATCTCTATTAGAACTTTCTAACAACTGCTAGGTCTCTTGTAGAACAGATTTAAGATTGTCTGATACAAATTGAAGTGAAACTTCTACGAGATGCCCCTCCAATTAGAGCTAAAACTATTTTTCCGGTATTTGCTTCCCCATTTTGGTGCGAGTTTTAATGAAACTACTTTATATTCTCTGCACTGTCCGGTTATAGCGTTCATCAGTGACATCTCTAACTGAGCAGGAGCAGATCATGACAACATAACGAGGCACTTACTCACATGTTATTAACTAATGCAAATAGTTTTTCACTTGGATGAGAGGATCATAACTGCCTGGAGAAATTCACTCATTTCTCTACAGGCATTTGGAGATGACTTAAGAAATCGGGCCACCTCAAGAGCACTTTTAGATTGCTCTAAGTATTTTCATTCAAAAGTTGCACATATCCAGAGTTCTCCCAAATGTTTGAATGTTCATGTCTACCATCAAGTCATACTTTTTTACGGTTGCAGTGATATTTCGGTTTTTGGTTTGATATTCAAAAAGGAGCTAATATCTACCTGAGATTGTTTCAATCAGACGCATTTTAAAACATGTTTCATTTTTGCGTTACTTTTGCATTCCATTGGCTGGCTCTCACCATTGTTCCTTCAACTATAACAGAAATTTCCGCTAAATTTATAAACCAGTCGTTTCGAAGCTTATGCATAATCGACAAAAACAAATATTTTGTGCATGTTTCTCACAGAAAACAATTTGTGGCGTGCAAGGATCGGGCCACAGAGAAGATCCATCTCATTCATCAAGTCTGGAGGTGGATGACTAGGTCTACTGGCATCCTACCTTTGATCCTATTTATTCCAATTGTACCCCGTCATCTTTTCCCATAGGTCTGCTTAGACTACCTTTCATAGTAGTTATTTTGACAAATCGACCTTTGACCTCAGTGGTACTACTTTCCCCTGCTTTAGTTCCCCCGATAGATCTACTTCGATATTTTTTTATTTCTTTTTAAGAAGAAAAAGTAAATGGGTTAATTGGTAGCCTGGTGAGTACAGCGTGTCATATTTATCCAATTCATAACTTAAAGCGGAAATTCGAGTCTTTTTCTGGTGCAGCCCTGTACACTGCTGCCCGAGGTTATGGAGCCAGTTGAGACTTTTAAACTCCATTTTTGTTGCCCTCGCGGTAGATTTAATCCTTTCTTTATCGAAGTGGAAGGTGAGTAGGCATCGCTTGACAATTTTATCTTTTTTTTCGACATGTAAAATGTATTTTTATCCATTGAAATAAGTGGGAATAAACTATGGAAACTGGTAGGATCCAAAAAGATCCAATAATGACACTTCAATTGCGGATATCTTCTCAATTTCATGTTCACAGACCGCAACAAAGAACTGGTAACAAGTTGAGATGAAATTGGACGACACGGGCAATTGCTTTCGTTTGTGTAGAGTTATCGATTCTCCAAACATCTTCGGGTGGAATATCTACCATTTTTAGGTGCATTTAGGCTGCATTGCTACTTGTTAGCCGTTTAATGCCTCTTTGAGCATATGCATTCACTATGAGGTTTTTTGGTGCAATGTGAGTCAGCAGAGGTTTTAACTTTTCTATTCTCAACCTAAGCAATTTCAATGTGTGTAATTTATGGACCTCAGCCATGGTAGTTTCCTCCAGTAGTACATCCACTACACTCATGCTCAAGCGTTCAGTGTGGTTAATTTGCAGCAGTTTTGGTACGCTATCTACAAGCACTTATTTTTATGGAATGCGAATGAGACATTTGAACTTAGCTGGAATGTGTTGGGGATGCTCGACTACTATCGGTTTACCATGACTTATTATTGCACCCGAACCCCTTCTTCAGCTGCCCGGTTCGGGAAAGCAAGGACTTAACATGCTACAGTGGTTCTCCATCACATTGCCAAGTGGCGACCGTTGTCGGATGCGATCAAAAATTTGATTCAAATTTCATACATTTTTCAATCCGCTATTCAAAATTACACAAATTCGAGCATTTCCGTATTTTATTAAACGTCGTATCTCAATTGACTAAAAGGAGTCCATAAGTGTTGGACCAGTACTCGTTTGCACAAGCTGTCCGTTGTGCTGCAAGTTAATTTAGGGCTCTTCCTGGTTCTCTTTTAGAATTTTGCCGCAGCTTTAAAATTAATTGTCAGACTTGAAACCTAGAATGTATTTTTATTTGGGAATGCGAAAAACTGCGCAGCACCATATAGTCCACATTTAATGATAGACTACTTTCAAATGACCGAAAATTGCGCTCTTTTGCATCATTAAGGTGTATATGCCATTGGAGTTGAAGACGCATGATGTGAGTAATGCTCAAACTTCCTATTTCATGGTACTAAAAAGGTGTCAGTTGAATGTAGCAGTGTTTTCCTCTTTTCAATATTTTTTTCTTTTGCAACGTGGGATTTGGGCGTCTGGCAACATCCAATGCTGAAAGTTCTATGACTGCTAGATTTGTTGTGTTTTTAAGAGTAATTCCTTGAAATTTCGCTTGAATGTGTGGGAATAAGTTTACTTTTAGAACAAAAAATTAATTTGTCACTAGATTTGTCCCGGCTCCCAAAGCTAACGTCTTTAATTGGGAAGAAATGTGCAATTTCTTTTTAATAATGTTAGAGTATTTTTGTGATAGTTGTTGTTTACTTGATATGTATGCTTCCCGATCTCGCTCGTTTCACCAAGACTTTAGGCCTTTGTCGAAATTCGTGTTGAAAAAAATTATTTGAAAATGGTGAAATATTTATGAAAGCTTTAGGCTTAAAGAAAAGTTACTTCTCGTCTGCGTACGTACAGGAATCCGTGAGATACATAGTCAGCATGTATTTATCACAGTTATGTTTCAATTCATCTCCGATTACGTCAAAGAATGTATAAGTTTGGAAATACCTTCGTTATTATATGTACTCAGAAAGACTGGGAGACCACCTGTGCAGGCAGTGAGTCGGATGCGGGTCGGAGGAACCGCGGAGTTGCAGCTAGCTAAAACGAATTTGTTCTCTTACACCACATTCATGATGAAGTACTAATTGAAGGTATTCTATATTCCCTTAATTCAGTTGCGTCCGCTGTGGGCTCTGTGGGCCGATGTCATCCCGGGTTTGCCGCCGTTGCCGGGCAGTCCAACGGCACCGAGCGGCGTCTCCCCGATACTCCGACGCCGCACCGCCGTGGCTCCACTCCCCTCTCCTATAACCACACCTAACCGTGCTAGCCCATCTTCCACCCCACCTGCTTTCCAGCAATAGTTTTGAAAAGGGTCTTTTTCCTTTACAGTAAGTAAAACTCTCACCACTAACCGTACAAACACGTTTATTTGCAGTTATTGCAATAAACACTTAATAGTCAGGAGGTGATCACCTTTGCAGTATATCCATATTCTTTTTAGTATTCATTTTCAGTCTGCGCGTAAGGTAGACTTAGTGTTAACCGCTTCTCAATTTTTACTTGTGAGAATAAATCCTGTTCTTATTTTTCTTTTTAGTGTTTCACGAGGGTCTCTGTTTTGCGTAACGCTTTATGCGAAAAATAAATACATATTGAAGGCCATTTCGCGTTCTCTTGTTAACATGCAACGGTGGAGGGTGAAAGTTGTGTATAACATCGGAATACTCCTATTGGTTTCCAGATGGCTACAACATTGGAAACGGTGACATCGGCTGACATTACTGAAAAGGAGCGTGAAGGAAAGGTAAATTTTGCCTCAATGAGTCTAGCTACAGCTTGCTCTACGATTAATTGCATACAGATTTTACGTAGGCTACATACTCTAGTATCGGTCTTAGTGATGACACTTTTGCTAAATAACTACCCACCTCCAGGTCAACATTAAATCATGTTGATCACTTAGAGTTGAATTGCTTTCCTCACGTATTGGTAAGGTAAAAACCTGTTTTATGGTGGTTTTGTTTCAAGGAGTTTATGCATTTCATATTTAAAAACTCCCTGACATTCAACTTAAGTGTTGGGGATAAATCTCTGGGGAATGTCTAGACCCAACTGTATGCTTGAATGCTAAGGAAAGCTGTTCTAACGGTGGAGTTTTCTAGTTTATACGCACTATCATAATCCTCTTGTGCTCATATTACCCAAGAGGCGGTTGTTTTACTGCTATGGACGCCTCAAAGTGTCTTATATTCCTCGTTCCTTTACCACGTTTAAGGTATGTGACGTAAGTGACCGGGCCGTGTGGTGTCTGTCGTCATGCAAAAGTAACCATGGAATTAATGAATTGCTGAACGAGTCGTTGGACACCTACTGGCAGTCCGACGGACCGCAGCCGCACACCGTCACTGTGCAGTTTCCTCAAAAGACTATCATCTCTGAGATTTGTCTCTATAATGACTACAAGGTGGATGAGAGCTATACGCCCAGCCGGTAGGTTATAGTGTAGCTTAACATGCCTTCAACTATTTCGCAAGCTGAAAACGAGGAAAATCTTTGCGCGTTTGCTATCAAGGTTTCAGAAGCAAATCAAGCGCCGTGACTCACTTCTGTTGTGAAATATCCTCAAGTCAAAAGCGCCCTGCATACATTTTGCCGTTTCAAGCTCAGCCAATCTATTTGCGTTATGATTTGGTTCGACATGTTTTAACAAACTGATAGGTGCACTTCATATTAGAGGACGTCTCAATTCATGTTTATGATGGTCCTCTTTTAGTTGTCATTGTTAATGCGTTGTTCAATGGTGACCTCATGAGTGTTTTTTTATTGGAACGCAAAGTGTTTCGAATCTAAATCTCTTTTTTTGACAATTTTTCATCTTTCACACAAATAACCACCATTCCAGCTTAGAAATCCAAGTATGTTGTTTTAGTTATCAGCGTGTACTATCCGACAGTGTAAAATTTGGTGTAGTTAACTGAGTACGGCTTCTCTTACTGACGTATTAACCCTTATCTCAGGTTAGTCAACCAATTTTTAGTTTGATGAATCTTTAAAGTCGAGATTCACACAAACATTTACAATACATTTTTTGTCTTGTTTATTTGGTGTAGCTGCAAGAAGTCGCCATTTAGCCGCATCAGTGAATGCGAAATTTGTTTTTTTTCCCATTACATTAATTGGAACTGCTCAAAAAATTGCTCTGTTTTATTTATGATTAGAGTGAGAATTTATTCTATTAAATGTGGCCATTCCGCACTGGTTATTTATTTTCGAATCCAACTACCTAGTATATCAGTATCTATCAGGTCCGGTTATCAAGTGAATATTCAGAATGGATAAATCACCCATCAAAATCTAAACAGAATTACCAAATTTACAATGGCGGTGTATCACTTATTTCGTTGGATGCAGTTCCAAAGACGTTTATCCTCTGACTATATTCATAAATGCGGGCTCTACTTCTATTACTGCTGTCTTTTTGTTGAAATAATTTGACTTCCTCTGCGACTTACCATTAAGAACTCATTTCTAAAAATGCTTTTATTGGTTTTTGGTCTTTAAACGTGAATAGATTCTCCATGCGCATAGAGGTAAGTGAAGTCGGAGACTTAGTAGTATGATTATTGCCGTGTGGGAACACTGCCGTCAAAAACCCCTCTGTGAGCGTCAGGCCGTTGAAAATTACTTCCAGTATGCTTTTCTGATCCCTAATTTTGTGGAAGCTCTCACTAAGTTAGTCAGCTGGTACGATCAGTTATCCATCAAAATGTGCTAAATTTGTTTTATGGACTTTTACTGTAATGCACTCCGGCAATTGCTTATATGAGGTATCCTTTAGTAGTTGAATGCAATTTTCTCTTCATTTTTCTATCTAAACTGCATTGAGAATGCGTTGTGTATTGCTCTTATGCAACACAGCGCTTTTAATGCTTGTTTTAGGACGGTAGACTCTTATTAACCTGCAGCATCATTCCATTTTGCAATTTACGTCTTTTTGTAGAGAATTTCATTTTCGCCCTTTTGTTCATTATCCTGGTACCATGCAAGGACAATTGCCTTCAGATGGACAAAATGTGAATGTGGTGATGCGTGCAGCTCAATTAGCAATTCCGTTGACTGTATTAGTAACCCTATCACCTTTGTAGTAGGTCCCTTCAGGCTATTAATGTATTAAAATGTTTTGTTGGTGTTTTTCAACAACATTTCATGAGAATTACTTCAGTTAGTTGTAAGACTGGAAAATGTTGGTAGAAGTATACCATGGTGGGACGCGGTTTCTTTGAGAACAACCCAATTTACCTAGTTTCCTCTATTAAGATCACTGACTGAAGTCAGTAGTATAATATTCTCACGAGTTCTGAAGAATCTGATTAAATAGGGTCTGCTATGACTACCAAGCAACTTCATTTCCTACGTTTTATCCCTTCACTGGATTCGAAAGCCGTTAGAAAGGTATGAGAATTCATCGCCTACTGATTTCATTGCTTACCTCTTAGTTGCTACTGTCTAATTGAACAATCTGTGTTAACGATGATGAGAATGCATACCAATGACTTCCATCTAAGAATTGTAAAAAAAGCACTTTAGCGCTTAATCTGTCCTTGTTGGTGTTTTAAAGCCTTATTTATAAAAGTGCATAAATGTGAAGATCCTAGTGTAATAGTATCGGCAGAGCCCCATGCCACTAGCATGTAGACCAAAAGTGTTCCCACAGTGCCATTTAGAAATAAAATGAGTACAGTTAGGTCACATTTTCCTTTTGGATGTCGTAACTGAACACCTAATGGCCGAGAAAACATCTAACTTCAAATTATGCAAAAACAAACAACTTTTTCGGGATTAAGAATCGCAATCCGAGTGGGCAACCACGTGGGTGACCTGGTGGAGTTGACGGAAGTGGAGTTGCACGAGCCTTCCGGTTGGTCGGTGCTGCCGCTGCGATGGCCGAACGGGGCGCCAGTGAGCTTGTTCACCCTGCAGCTGCGCATCCTTGCCAATCACCAAAACGGTCGTGACACTCACCTTCGTGCCATTCGTCTCTTTGCACCCCTCGTCCGATCCGGCCTTGACGCTGCCCTTAACCAGGCTCTCTTCACTACTCTTGAGGCGCGTCGTTATACCACCATCCGCTGATCTTTACGTTTCTATCACACTGGTCTCTCTGCGTACACTGTACTCGCCTCTCCGCCATTAAAGAGTCTTGTCTTGTTCCTTCGTATGCCTATTTTGCTTTGAGGAGAGGTAGTATACCTAGGATTTAGTGATTTAAATTAACGAAACCATCTTCTGATTGCTAGCCTATTAGCAACTTTCCTTGCAGTTGGTTCTCGTTTCCTCTTTGAGAATGGAAAGTGAGGAAAAATGCCTCTTAATTCAATTTATTTAAGGCCATGAGGTTGTAATGAAAGACATGGCTTTCTATTCGCCCTGGGAAATGAGGTGTTGATACATTTTGGGCTCTTTCCACTAGGGACACCTGCAACCCCATAAAAAAACCTTACTGCCAGGTGTTCAATGGGTTCAGTTGATGGCTGATTTTCGAGCCTTCTAGAAAGACGTATTTACGCTCGGTCTATCCTGACTGACACAGATCAAGCAGAGGTGCACTCCGGTTGCAGTGATAGCCTCTCGAAGCCCCAAGATCAGTCAGTTACTGCAAATCCGCGTAACTGAGATTGCCGACTTACACGCAGACTCAATTAGGAAACGAAATTCAGGCGCTGCTTGCTTCCTTGCCGCTCGTTGCATGGGCACCGACCGTACCTCATCTGCCTAAGCATTACGTCGGTATCGGCAATCACGACACCTGCCCTGAAGTCGATCTAGAATTCAGGTATTTATCGTATGCGAATGTAGAGGTCCCAGGTGTAAAGCTTAGCGATCCATTTCATAACATTTCGATCTAAATGATCCATAAAATTGGTCATGCAGTACTTCTTCTTGACTCTCAATCAAGAAGTCAAGAGTAACAATAGATGGAGGCGATCTACTTGGTCTCAGACAATTGAATTTATCGCATAACCGAGTAGTTGCCATATTTTGAGTTTCTGAATACTGCAATCTCGCTCTAAGGCAGTGGACCCTCTGAATAAGCAAATAGTGGATTTTACAATAATCCACATTATAACAAACAGGAAGGCCGGTTTCCTCCCCGACTCCGAGGTCACGACTGACTGAATAGTGAATAGGTTTGATTTCCAGTTCAGCCCGAGATTGTCTGGCGCGACAGCTGTTGCGCTTGATTTTATGCTGGTGGTCAAATGAAGTAAGGAGAAGGGGAAGGGGGAGCTTATCATGACCGCAACCAGCCCTTAGGCCTGTGTCAGGCCAACAGTATGCGTCTGGTTGATTGGTCCAGGCAGCCAACTACGTGTGAATGCATACTGCGCTGGCCACTAGGGCATCCCCGACGAATTTTTGATGGCCTTATGTGGAAAAAAAGGTGATGTTTGCCCAAGCATCGCTTTAAAACTGGACTTTGATACGGGTACATATAAATTCAATACGTTAATCTTCGAACAACACCGCCCAGTAGTATTCATGGCACGATAACAGCGTGAAGTTCTACCAGTAGTAATCCGTGGTCTTCTTAAATATTTCCGTCCTTACTTCTAGTACGAACTGCTACGCTATGGCAACCTAGAAACCCATGTGTTCCGTATTGCAAATGTTAAAAAAAAAACATGGAGATGGGGCTAGCGAAAAGTCATTCCCTGTAGGAGCCCGGAAGTTGATGTGTTATGGTCGAGGTGATGGGAACCAGGTGGAATTAACGTCAAACAAAACCAAGTGCAGTGTGCCTTAGGGCGCAAGCGCACACCCACGCGCAAATGGCTGGCCACCACCCGTCCGAAGGTACACGTGCACGCAGCTAATGGGTCGGTTGCACCGCGGAGCCCGCTGTGAATTAGCCTGGCAACCACAATCGCTTGTCCAAAGGTGCGCCTACAGATTCGCGTTAGCACATACACTAGTAATTAATCTCTAGGGTGGAAAAAGACTATGCGCACATTGTCCTCTCGATCACACCGAAACATTACTCGATGCGAAACAATTGTACCTATCCTAATGACCAAGCTGATTTCTGACATAGAATATTGCCGTGATTCGCGATCGACGTGGCTTTCATGAGTACATAAGACACTTTAAGCGAAGGAGGCTTCCATTTCCATGTAACAGTCGAGTAGTGGTGCAATGCAGCGAACATTACGGAAAACACCATTAAACCAATGCTCCACAATGCAAGTTTACAACCACTTCCACCCACAGAGAGCTGAAGTATAGATGCCCCAGAGACCCACCGAATAGTGGCTTGGCATCAATAACCCCATTCCCAAGATTTGATTAAGACATAATATTGCGTTATAAGGTCATCCCCCAATGCATGTGCTGGCCTACACTCAAAAAGACTACCAATCCGTACAGTGAACGCTTATGTGGCGTCAATATACCTGGCTTTGAGAAATATCTTTATGCTCGCCCATTTCACTTAGTACCTTCAAATCACAACACTTGTTAGGGATGACTAAAATGGACTGGATCTGCACGGGCCGGAATTTTTAACAACTGTGAAGTTTAAGACCTATCCAATCATCAAGACAACCGGTCGAATTCGGCTACGAGGCACCAGAGCTGACGAGAACAAAGCAATGAGATTGAGAAGAAAATTCCAAGTTAGTAAATTCTTCTATTGGAATTTATTACACAGAACTGCAAAAGGGAAGAAGATAATATAGCAACGAGCAAGAAAGATAGTTATTTACTAAATATTTACCAATTCCAAAGTGAACAAGTCGCAGGATGAAGCAGAAAAAGATCTAGGTAGGAATTTTAATTTACGTACCCAAGTTTCACAAGCAGGTGTCAGTTGGACTGAAGACATCGGAAACTCCTGCTAATTGTGGAGGGAGCGCCAAAAGCGAGGACAAAAAAAACAAAGAACAAATTCGACAAGGGCAGATTGGGGGGAAGGAGGGAGACGTGGTGGTGCCTCAATCCTCCAGTTTGTGCATTTTGGCAATTCGCTTCCGTAGCTCGATCGGAAACATCTCGTAGCAAGATTTGCACACGGGGCGAAGGTCAAATTCGTAGAACTTTGTCCTTTAAAAAGGATGAGATTCACCAGTCAGTAAATTTTGCAACAACCAGTCCCTAACAGCCTTTGAGCTACAGAACTTTCCCACAGCAAAGTGGCAGACTGAGACTGTTGCTTGAAGAGGATGGGAACCGCAATTTGAAAATTCCAGCCTTCGCTCACTTTGCGTCCCATCCTTCAGTATCCTATTTGGTATAGGAGGCTGCAAAGTACCTACCATAATCCTTCTGTATTTTTGACATTCCCGTCTAGTATTGCTAGAGCAAGCATTACTAAACACGGTCTTGTTGACCGGAATCGCAAGAATTAATCAACGCTCACACACTAAGACAATGTAGCCGCATATGAATAATGATAAAAAACACTTGCTATTCTCCTTGTATTACTTACGCACGTCCTCTTATTAAAGCGCCCAATGATAGCCGAAGTTAGGCAATAGTGAGCATGGTAGGATGAATGAGAAGTAATTAAAAAGGATAAGTAAACACGAAATTTTTGTGGACAACGTGGCGCAATTAGTGTACTCCACCCTTGAACGGTGGCCGAACTTAATGTGAACATGCACATTGTCTGTAGATGTCACAGGGTCACAAAAAATCGGGCAGGCCATAGTGACGACCAAATTAAGCAGCACAGACAGGAAGACCTACTTCGGACTGATACGTCGATCACAGGCAACGCACCCGAAGTGATCAACACACCAAGCCTTGTTCAGTGCAAACACGGTCTCTCCGGGGATGACCTGATTGCACGAGTAGCAGAGCATGCCAAATAACTGCTGGTAGTGGAGTTCACAGTAGGCCAATCCCTTTTTCTCGTAATGTCGTGAACCCAAAAATGGCTTCTCACAGCGTGCACAGACAAAGTGCTCCACGTGCCAGGTCTTCCCTAGTGCATGAACCACACGCTCCTCAATAGGCCGACTGTGAAATGGGAGAAAGGCGGTGGATGAAAACAAATAGGTCCAAATCTAAAACAGCTTTTGGCAGAACTCCCTCTACAGTTCATTAAACCAATTAGTTAGATACCTCAGGCAAACTACAAAGTTAAACTTAAATGATTTTAAAAATAAACTAGAGAGCCAGAAAAAAAAAACAAAAAAAAGAACAGAACGACATCATCTCACCAAAAATTTAATTAATATATGCTGATATAATAAGCAAGCTCTAATAAATAGATGGCATGATTCAAATTAAGCACTGTGGAGATTAGGAAATCAATAGAAACGATGGAACAAGAAAGGCCAATCGAGCATTCTGAACTCCGAAGTGGTAAGTAAATTCCTACCGACAAGCACCACAAATCGGAATCCCCATTTTATCGAAACATCGAAGGCAATAGAGGTCACCATCCTTTTCCCGAGCATCAGAACTGAGCTCGGAGCCGCATGATGAACAAGTGAAGTGATAAGCATGATATACTTCTGACTGGTACTTAAGTTGTTGGGTTTCATCAACATAGGAGTGGCATTTGAAGCAGAGAATCCGATCAGAGCTGTTCGCCTTTTCTCGAGCATTACATTCATGGCACAGGGCTCTGACAGTAAAAATCAAAAAAAAATGTGGAAGGGTGAATGCATGAGTAGAGAGCACAGAAAATATAATGACACACCTGCCAGAATGTTTAACAAAACCATCATCAGCAAGGCACTTGTCGCAAATCTGGCAACGGAAACACTCGGGATGCCAACTGCTGTTCATTGCTTTTATTACACGACCAACGATAAAATAGCCACACTTTCCACAGCAAGGCGCAAAAAGAACATGAAAATCATGTTCACAGTACTTTCTACCATCAAACTAGTTTGAGTCACAAAAGTACGGGCGATTTACATCGTAATACACACCGTCTGGAAAAGGCTGAAAACACTGCGCACAGCTAAATTCAGAAGTTACTTCAACGAGAAAAAACGTACACAAAACAGTCTATGTGGTATTTTTCGTTTCGAGCCTGAACCACCTTTTCATTTACCTTGAATCCTTCATGACAATGGAGACAGAAATCATCTCCAACATCAAGCCTATGGATTTCATAGAAGAAAATGCATCAAACTTAGAAAACTCATCAGCTGGTGGATAATTATCGTATCCTCCACTATCGACTCCCGAAACATCTCCCTGAAATTCGGTAGAAATAACCTGCGAGTCGGCGGGAGGACCCATCTAAACTGCAC
Organism: Echinococcus granulosus; assembly: GCF_000524195.1. NCBI lineage: Eukaryota > Metazoa > Platyhelminthes > Cestoda > Cyclophyllidea > Taeniidae > Echinococcus > Echinococcus granulosus. The sequence continues at coordinate 688,504 of NW_020170405.1, read as the reverse complement.
ACCTGGGCTTGTTTTTACTGGCTCGGGCTGTCCAGTAGCAGCAATATAGGTCAATTAGGCTGAAACTTCGATCTCCTAAGGCTTGCGCGCCGCTGATAGTTCTACATAATCAGAAATGAGAAGTTTTCTGGAAAAATTACCTTGTTATATCATTGTTAATACATTTTTATTTTATAACCCACACAGGTCCCGATTGTATTCGTGATTGGTTATTGATGAAGGCCATATACACAATCTGTTGCCAATGCCTCTAGTGATCGTTGTACCTCATTTCCCGTCTCCGCTTCTCTGACCCCACTGAGCCTCGTACCTCCCGTCTAGTATGGAGTACCGGTTTAAAAAACCCATTTCATTATGGCCACGATCCGAGGTATTTTCTTTCGGTGTCTTTCCAATGCAACCCAATCCACGGCTTACTGTCAACGTATGCTACCTATAATGTGCCCAAACCCGTTTCAGAATATCAAAAAGCTAATAGGCTATGCAAAAAGTAGGAATAACAGTGGATACACACATTTGAGGTATACAAGATACCTAATGTCCATGTCATAGGTACGCAATTTGGAAACATGTTGCCTGTAACAAGTTGAATTTTACTGAAGAAGCGGCATGGACGTAAGTTTAGTTTAAGTTATATTCCGTAGCTATTTTGAAACGTGTTTAGTTATGTCTTGCTCTAAAATGGAATACTTGATGGAGGTGGAATCGTCGCTTGCAAAAGTAAACGACTTAACTGAAAGAGGTTTGAGTTTCCTCGCTTATTGTCTTCAGAAAGTACCAGACTTCAGCAATCCATAGATCTCTACACATTTGCAATATTTCTTTATGCGAATCAAATCAATAAATTGTCTTTGCGATCGTCAGCAGCCTCGGTTAGCGGAGAGTAGGTATTTGATTTGCAAAAAAACCGTATCTTTAGGTGGCCGGGATCACCTTCAAGGAGTTTCGATGTCTTAACCACTCGGTCTGCTATTAGAGGATTTAAAGTATTTAACTTTATAGAGTAAGACTTATCATAGAATACATCTGAGCAATATCAGTTACAGTTCATCACGGATCATTTGTTGGAAATCCTGGAACTCTTATCGGACCCGGGTATGCTTGTGTATTGCAATAGTTAAAAATTAATATTGTATTGGCAAAAATAGGCCGGATAAATTAACCATTTTTTGATCTTTAGTGTGGGCTCTATTTTTTGCACGCTTTTTTATCATTAATAATGCCAGCAATGGTCTTTCAAATTTGACTTCATTTGCAGCTTCTTTGCACTCTCATTTTTCAGTATCAGAATCGTTTTTCATTTATTTTCTATTTCATTGAACTTTGATATGTGTTTTGACTAAATTGATCCATTTCCACGTACAGAACCTGTAGGAAGTGTTACCACACCTATCAGGAACGGCGATAAATGCATCCATTCCTGTGCTTTGGATGCTCTCTCTTTCCTTTTTGAAGGAACTGTCGATCGAATGAGGTTACCATCCCTGTAATGAATATATATTTGTTTAGTTCCGTAAAATCCCTTCGAGACATCCTTTTTGATCCGTTGTGCATTTCACACGTTGGATACGATAAGGTTAGCCCCATTTGTGATGTTTACATTTAATTTACCTATTGTTAGTTTGTTTATCGGATTATTTCTGACTAGATTGACGCCAATGCCTTTTTTTCCATCGGGTGCTCGACTAGTTTGCTAAAGTTTCTTTTACTATTTATGGCACTTTATTTCAGTTGCATTTATTTTGTCGTGGTACCTTTATGCACCATTATACCTTGAACTTGTGCTCGAGTTTTCCATTAGTGAAACAATAAATACATTTTATTCTTGCATCCTCATCGATTCCCGGTGCATTATTAACTTTCGCTCAACGTTTGTAATAGTGCTGATGCATTGATCCTTCATCACTACTTTTGGTGTAATCGTAGCTGTTTGATATAAAGTTATTCAGGACACTTGAGATCCTACTTTTGTTGGCAATGTAAAACTTTACTTAAGTCGTAAGTATTTCTAATCACCGTAATCAAACTCCAATGGGTAGTCAATTTCTTGTGCTCAAATTAGTTGACGAAGACCTTCAGCATGCGCTGTCTGCACTCCTGGATGCGCGCTAACCTTTGCCAATGCCCCTTCTCCGTGGAGTCCTGCATCCTTAATGGCACCCGTATCCAGTGGGGAAAGGTGAGTAGCACCGCTGCCTCTTCGCCGGCAAAATCTTCGAAAAGACGGCAGAAAATTGCTACCAATGTCCAACAGTTGCCACCTTCGACTGGCTTTCGAGGGTAAGTTTACCACAATTAACTTCATTCCTGCAGTTGAAGGCCATTTCAGTAGTCATATTATCAAAGACCAGCATATTTTCGTTGGGTGTCAATTAAAATTTGGCTATACGTAGACTTAAATAGAGATTTTAATTTGTTATAATATCCGCCATTTCGCACGCATCCTCCTACTTAATCCCCAAACATTTCCTTATTCCTCTTACAGGAATAAGATTGTTGCAGCGGAGATGCTTCACAAACAGTTCATCGCTCGCGTGAGTATTTTATCAAATAAACTTTTTAAGCATTTGCATCAAATGTCAAACCACTTTCTTTCGTCAATCCAGGCATCACGTTTCCTTAAATACTCAACGGTTAGGCTGCATCGTGCCAGCTCAAGCTCCATCTATCTGCTTGCCCCACTTAGGTAAATTTGCAAAAGTAGTGGTTACTATGTCAGTCGTATTAAAGTTTAAAGAAACACCTTTTGCCACATTTATTTCTTGTGATTTCACTCCAATCTACCCGTTGCCCTTGGTGTGTTGCTTTCTAACTTTTTTCTTATAATTCTTACCCTCTCTATTTCAACCTGACTACACATGGGGATATTGCAATTTATTGAAGTTTTGGATCGAGTACAGATTGACTTTTACCTGCAAGTAATATTCTCCTAGTAGGTAGAGCCATTCTTCTCCGCCTATATCACCAAATTTACAAAGCCGTACACCTTGCTGTGAATGCCTGATTTTACTAGGCTCTGAGTCGACTTTTAGGGCTAGATAAATTTCAATTTTTTTTTGAGATGAAACCAATCGACTTTGTTCCACCCCATATTGTAGATGCGTGGCTCTGGATCGGTGTCGTAATTCGACAATCGTTCTCGGGCCGATCGAAAGCACCTTGACGTTAACAGACTGTGAGGATTGTCTGATCATTGCGGCCGCTCGTCGAGTGGTGGTATGGGCCTCACGGCGTTGCATCCTCCACCTCCTCTGTGCCACGCGTCCTCTCCTCCTCCAGCCACCGCCCATTACCACATCCACCGCCGTTGCTGGGACCAGCGACCCCCATTCCTGTCCTCCATCACCCCTCTCAGGTGTTCCGCATGCCCACAACCCTCTAGGCAACGAGGACATCGTTTTCGCGCCTTTCCACACTACTTACCCCGAGCTTCGACACCATCTTGACAAGGCTGCCCTGAATCCTAGTGTCAATCTCTGGGGCAAACCCCTCCTCTTTGGTAGGCTCCTTAGTCAAAGACAATGGCTCTTTTGGCCAAATAGATGCGAGTACGGGTTGACGAAACACAAGATCTGGGTAGAATTTGGCTTCCTTCCAGTGCTATTCATCCCGCTATATTGCAATTACATCATTATTGCTTCTATTATATAGTGTTCTTTAGTTTTTTTTTCGGAATTAATCTACTGAAAAGTTAAGATTATATCGAGCAAATTGAAAGAGGCACGTGCTGCCGTGTTGAACTATAAAAATAAGGGTCATAACACCCTTCAAATAACGTCAGAAACTACTTGGAATGCTTCGCTTGAATTGCATGAGCACAAGTTAATTTATTCATTGCTAACAGTTGATTAATTGTAAGGTACTCGTGATACCAGAAATTACAACCCGAAATGTCGTATGCGAATCTGAAGGAGTTTTATAGACTCGAAGCAGTAGCAACTCCTACTACTCCCTGATGATTGCAAGAGGAGAAAGGACACTCATTGTGAGCTCCCAGAAGCCACTCGAAGAGGGCTAGGACTGCTGGAGGAGTAGTGGAACAACTTCTAGACTCAAGTAGATAGACCATTCGTGGACATCATTATATGCTTGAATTCTCTAAATCAAAGGACGAGAGACTCCACTATTTTGCTTTTAACCGAACCTTAGCAATGGATAAAAAGGCGAATAGAAACTAATGTGACAACTTTGCGTCTTATAAGTTGTTAGGAGATTTTCAAAGGAAGTGAATCCAACTTTGCTTGACCTCGTCAACACTGCTGGGCTGTCAATAACACACAGTGATGTGATTTAAGTGATCGCTTAAAAACAGGTAATGGCAAGCGCAAGGTAATATATGGGGGGATAATCGGAACGCAAACCATTTCAATTACGTGTTGTGCCGTTTGTATCCCTCCACTTTCTACCTCAGTTTATTCTTTTTACTCTTAGCAGCAATAAATGGTGTGCGAGAACGCTTTAAATCTTCCAGGAATGTACCAGCTGGTATACTTGAGTTCAAATAATCAAAATGAGAAGAGTAATTCAAAGGTGAATAAAATAGAAATCGAGATTAGGTCAAGAGCCTAGATCTCGTTGTAATAAAACCAACTTACTAGGTGAACTCAACAGATTCCGCAATAAAACTCGCTACACTAAACTTTTGTTTCGTATGTAACTAGTCGTTGGCATTTATTGGTCCCTGCTTTTCTAGAATTAAAATACAACTCGCTCCTTTGTGTAACGGTTACCCACACCTCATATATCTAGGCAACGATTTCTGGCGGTCAGGGCTCAACCAGTACCAATCCAACGGCATTTGGGGCCTGTTGCCGCCGGACAACTTCTTCCCCTTCAACATTCCTCTCGCACCTCTGATGACAAATGAGGAGATCGGAGCAGTGGTTCAGTACACGGACAGTGGCGGCGTCGCACCCTCCGCGGTCGGCATGTGCTTGAAGCAGAAAGCCTACGATGTCTGCCGCGGTGTGATTGTGGACTGTGGTCGCGATGGGGAGAGTCCTAACGGTGATCTTGACACGTCAGAGGAGGAATTCGACTCACTTGCTAAAAGAGCAACTCTCCTTGTCCCGCTTCCTCCGGTTTATGCCGAAGCGGTGAACAAGCGCCGTGCCGCGTATGAAACTTGGCAAAAAACCATCCAAGTAATTATTTCATGGATGCGCGAAGAGCTTTCTAAGTGGTACATAATGCCTGGGTTTTGAAAAGTCGTGAGTACTACTGATGGCATGTTATGTACTGATTCGGTTCTAACGGCCGTTTACATTCTCACTAAACAGCGTCAAATTGAAGACTTGCACTTTAAAAAGCACTTTTAACCTAATTTGTGCGATTCTTCAGTTTACTTATGAATTCAAATGTACGCCTGCTTGCAAATGCGAATTCCGAAACAACTTATAATTTTAATGACTACTAATGATATTTTACGGTAACGGATGACTATCTGATCAGTCTGTGAATTTGTGTTGTTAAGCGCAATTGTTGCCCATCATAATAACCAAAGAGTCAAATTCTACTCATTTACATGACTTATGCAGTTATTTCAGTGTTTTATTCCCTCTTCTATCGTAGAATTGATTGTTAGTAATAGTTTCGGCAGCTCAAAGTTATCTTAATATTGGGGTTCATGTGAACTGCCTCTGAATATATATTTGGGCATTTTGTCGTGAGAAGTGAATCTGAAGGTCCACTTATTTATGTGGGTTGCCTTTAGCACGCCGATTTAACCGAAGACGAGAATGTATACTTCGCGAAATGCATTGAGACTCAATTCCAAGCCTGGTTGGTTGAGTCGGGTATGCTGGAGGAACTAAAAGTTCTCGACTCTGCATCAAGTTTTTCCATAGAGAGACAGCTCCGACGATCGGAGATCTCGGCGGAGGAAGTGAACCGCATCGCTACTCCATCGTCATTCCCTCGACGCAGTCTGCATCGACATTGACGCCAAATAAACTTCGTTCTTCGTACTACGTGCTGCAATATCGAATTGTTTACTGAATGCATTTATTAACCTTCTTATTCTTCCTCATCTTCTTCTTCTTCATCTTCTTCACGTAGTTTTAATGCCAGGAATGTAAAGCTGGGCTTTACTTGAATATCTTGAGCGTTTTTTTTTAAATTTCTTTAGAAGCAAATAGTTTGAATAAATTCTTGAAACGAAAACGGTGTCCAGACTTTTTTATAGTAACAATGAAGTTAGACGCGGCGCCCATTCTACTGGAGATTCGGTTCAAATGAGCGTTGTCGGTACTAAGGGAAATGTCCCAGGCCGAAGTTTTGCTTTAGCAAAATAGTAAAAATGCGTGGACTAGGTGTCGTGGAAGGTGTAATAGCAGCGTACCTTCATAGGGTTTTGGCAACCAGATATTTTCGATCATGAAAACTTGGTAGGAATGATAGAAGCCCCCCTGTTTTGCAATTCCACTTAATTTAAGTGACATTTTACTCTAACATTGATTGACTTGTAGTGCTTTGCTACTTTTTGAACCACGGGGGCGCTTCAGTAGCCTTAGGCTGTACCTTAGCCCTGCCGCGTGCCCTCCAAGCTGTTTGTAGCCTCCCACCTATTCCATACGTTTGTAATGTTTTCTTTTTTAACCTTATTCAACTATAACTTCAGGGAAGATTTGGTGCTCTGGAGAGTACACGGTGATTTCGGTTGCCTGGACCATTAACTTAGAAACACGAACCCTCACTGCGGTAGGAGAAAATGTTCCTGCATTAAACGAAGCTCCTGGATGAGCTCGACTAGACCAGGTAGTTATTACAATAGTTTGCGGCTATTAGTTAGTTGACTGATTTTTCTAGTAGAAAAAAAACATGCAAGCCTAGAGAGACTCAAATTCAGGACAAAAACGTTGGAATTGTCCCATACGCCCTCCAAGGGGACCTTATGAATTAGTATTCATTGGTTGAAAAAGAGACGCATGTGTAATACGATAGTGGTTTATTCCTCGGTTCTGGTGAGGCGCCACTTTTGTACTTCGAATTAGCCCCCTTGTACCTCACTGGGTGGGCTGGCCTTTCGGGCCATGCCAATAGCCCAGAC
>NW_020170405.1:613802-681356 GCF_000524195.1 Echinococcus granulosus | reverse complement strand
CGTTAAGGTCAAGCATCCCCTCAGTTGCGCACTAATTTGGTGACTGGCACGGTTGGCTCGTGGGTGTTTCTTTGCTGCACCGACTACGTTGTAATGGCTGACGCGGGAGGTTGACCTGTGGGAGCGCCGAGGACGACGCTCAAAAGAGGAGGGAGGCTATGTAATACGATAGTGGTTTATTCCTCGGTTCTGGTGAGGCGCCACTTTTGTACTTCGAATTAGCCCCCTTGTACCTCGCTGGGTGGGCTGGCCTTTTGGGCCATGCCAATAGCCCAGACACCTTCTCCGTGCTGAATATATATATTCTGCCCGAGTATTTTGTCTTCTTTCGTCCTCAGGGAGTCACGGGACGCTACACATGGTTAAATATCAATTTGCAGTGCTTCAAGTAGTGATTTTTTTGCCAAGAAATAATGAAGTTAAGCCCAGATTCAACACTATGATGCCATTTATAATCACATGGAATTGTTGCAAAAAATCCTCAGTCATTCGTTTTATTTATTTTTTATGCGTTCATCGCATTCTGTTTCCTAGGGAAAGGTGCAGAATGAGCACCTAATTAGGAAGTGGGTCCCAACAACAAGGAGTCTCTTTATGCTGCCATATAATTTTTGCCATATACCGCAATTAAATACATTTAATAAAAAATCCTGCTCGAAAAGAATTTTCTTGCCGCTCTGATGCGCCCCTCACGTACCAACCTTAATTCTTTCACCGCACTGTGCATCTTGTTTGGATTCATTGGTTTCTCCATTCTAACCTGTTGTCCCGCGTTCCCCATATGAATGAGGCTTCAAAGTGAGTCTTTGTAATTTACGCTTTTTGCTATGTAGGATTAATTCGTCAGCAACAATCTGCGAAAACTCTGCGTGAGCGTATTAACGCTACGCTTTCCCTGGCAATCTTCTATTTTGACCAAAACAGTTACAGAGCGGCAATTGATGAATACAAGTCTCTCCTCACACTTTATGAAGGTAGTGCATCTGGCGAAAAAATCCAGTTGGCTGTGACTCATAGATTCATTGCTGAGTGTTATTTGGAATTGGGGGATCATAATGAGGCTATCCGACATTCAGGTCTGTTCCTGAAATTTTCGAAGGAGGCGAATAATCCATTGGAGCAGCAGAGAGCCTACGTTACCATTGGTAGATGTTTCCAATGCCGTGCGGATAAGGCTTTTAATGGTGAGGTAGCACGGAGAAGTTTGCTTGCCGCCAAACAAGCTATATCAAATAGCTTGAAAATTGTCGCACAACTTACCGACTTAACGGCTTCCCAAAGTGCGGAGATGAAGGCTGTTTCGCTTCTTAACTTCGGTGAGATGTCAAGTATTTGTTCTCTTTTTTGTACTTGGACGCTATCTTTTTGTTACTTTGGCGATACTTTGCCTCCACTGGTGCAGCTGCTTTTTTTCTTACCAAGTCGTGTTGTCTCTGAATTGGCATTTCTAATTGCCTTTTCTTTCTCAAAGGTCATGTTCTTCGTTCATGTGGCGATTTCGAGTCAGCTCACTCAAAGTTCGATCAGTGTATTAGTATTTCTCGCAAATACTCTTTAACGAAAATTATGTTTCGTGCTGCATTTCAACAAAGTGAACTAGCTCTTTTCCAATGGCCATCAATAACTCAGAGTCGATGTCGCCCGTCTGACCTGCTGAATCATGTGGAAGCGGAGAATTTATTACAGGCGGTTAAGCTATGCAGGTACGTCTCCACTTTCCTCCTTTACTTTAGTCAAACTTTGAAGTTTTATAATGTACAATGCTGTGCGGACAAAGAAGCCAAGATCCTTCGACGAAATCTGGAGGAACTTTTGGCACAGCTATATGCTGGAAAGGGGGAGTATAGGACTGCAGCTAAGGTTTACCGGCAACTCTCACGTGCGGATCCTGAATCGGGTCTAAATTTTAAGCACCTCTGTGGAAAATGTGAGTGCATGTCTATTTTTTATCATAGCGTTATTTTGAGGCCTTAAATTGGAAACTATTACCACCAGAGCTCAGGTGAGCCCATGTGACACAACTGAAGAAATGCTCCAAATCTCAAAGTACTACGAAAAACTTGGTGACGTCCTTTCCACGATGGATCTTCATGGACCCGCCTACCGGTGCTACCAGCAAATGGTTTGTATTCCTTCGACTACTACAGCTTTATTATCTAGACGCTGTGGGCTGAGGTAGCCTTCTCTAGTCAACGACAGGACGCATGTGGTAGTGATTATACGCAACGACTAGCAGCACTAGCTAGGCAGGTGGATTCCGGCCTTGTGTCGACGGCTGAAGCTTGCGCTAGCTTGAGCGCCTACGCCTTCTGTGCTCACTTCTATCGTCAGGAGATACTCTTCACCCTTAGTCTGACCGACTATTCGCTACCAAAAACTCTTAGCCCCAGTGATGAAGAGCTCGCCCAAAGTTGGCTGTCCGTCTCTAGGGCTCTCATCCAAGCGCCGAAAAATACGCCTCCTGAGTTTTCTCTCCCCGATTGCGCCAATTTACCTGGTTCAGAAACCCCTGAGAAGGCTCTTAAAAGTGCTTTATCCAAAGCAAAAGCTTGTGGAAGCATTAATGTGATGGTTTGTTAGCTATCGCCTCTAGCTTGATTGTTTTAGCGCGACTGTTTGGATGAGCTGGTTGAGTACCACAAGAGTTGTGGACGAGAAGCTCAAGCTAAGGTCTACTTTGATGAACTTAGTGCTTTGGCTAGCGACGGTGGGAGCCAAATCTGTCGACCATCCACATCTTGTTCAAATCGTTTCCGCGACCGGATTAAAGAGAGCGAGTCTGACCCCGATATGGATATGGATACTCAAAATGAGTCACTTGACGAAGCCGTCGAAGTCCTCTCTTCCGACTCTGGTAGATTCCCACACCATGTACTCGGCTTTTGCTCTGCTCCATACCATTTACAATCTTTTGATCAACTCATGTTTCTTCTATTGCATCAACCTATTTAAGTGAAATAAATTACTGTTTTTTTCCTTTTAGACGTTGAAAAGTGCGTAAATGTTGCTGATAGTGCTGCGGACTTGATTGAATCGCCGAGAAAGCGGCGTAGCAAGGCTCTCTGCCTGAAAGTATAATCATTTACTCTCCCAACCCTTGCTTTATGTAGACCAACCTTAAGGGTGAATCTCCATTGCATGTTGCAGCGATTAATGGAAACCTTGAACACGTAGTCAAATTAGTTGAGGTCATGGTAAGTGTTTTACGATCTTTCATACATAAGTATGTGACGGGGTGGATGGGTCTAGCATCGTCTGTATGGCAACACGGAATAAATTACCTTACAAATAGTGAAGCTTGTATTCAACACCAAGTCCTTTTATCTATCGGTGCCAAAATCAGCCCGAGTTCCAATCTAGAATTTGTAAATCCCCTCTTAGGCGCACCCAATCAATGTACGTGACAGCGCGGGATGGCTCCCCATTCACGAAGCCGCCTTTCATGACCATGCCGATATTGCCATCTATCTTTTGGATAAGGGAGCCCGTCTGGACGATACGGGCTGTCAGGAGGATCTATCAACGCCCCTTTTTGAGGCGATTCATGGAGATGCTCTTAAGACGGCCATCACTCTTGTTAACCGTGGTGCCAACTTGTGGCATGTGTATGCTTATGCTCTGGTTTTTTTTCAACTTTTCCTGTATTTTTCTATTTCACAAAGTAGCTTAGTTTTCTTTCATCAGGTTCCATTATTATGCAATTGACTTCAAAGGATCTTTTTTGGAATATTTGAATACCTTTCCATTGTCTACAAATGTAGCTTCTAATATGTTGAAATGTAGCATTCTAGAATTTATCTTCTGATTAATAATATGCTTTCTCTGAAAGATTTAACTTCGTACGGGAAGTTGTGCGTAGATCTCAAAGCTATGTGGTGACTTTAGATTTCCTCGTTAACAAAACAGACCAGTTATTCCGCTCTTTAAATGGATTTCTTCTAGGCCTTTTAGGCAATTTTAAGTGGTAGTCATCTCTTTCTTCAAAAGAATTGGTACCATTTTTACTCTCTTGAGTTTTCTTTGTTTTAAAATTTAAAATCTCTTCTTTTGAGCCTGTGGGACTGCATTTACCAACTTGATATGTAGTTAACTTATCCGCCTAGTCTGGGCTCTGTGGGTCACTTCTTTTGCTACTACCTTATTTTACCATTGAACAATGAGAATGAATTGAAGGCTTTTCAAAAATTGTTCCAGGAAGTCATGTGTGAGTGTCTTGAGGTACTACATATGTAGTATGTATTAGAAGGGTAATGACTCGATTTTATCGTATTTGTTGCATTTTCTGCAATATCACTAATATACTCCTTGTGATTTATCTGGGACACTTCTACGTGTTTATGGGATGCTCTCATTTGCTAGAAATTGCGAAGGTGAAACTCTCTTTGATCTACTAAACGATTGGCAGCCGAAGAAGCGTGCTTTTGGTGGAGTGGGATCTCAGGAGATCCTTTTTCAACAATTATTGGGTGCAGTGAAAGAGAAGTTGGGGGGTAAGTCGTGCCACCAATTTTCATAGCGAATGTACTATGTGCAGTGGACTCATTTTCTAGTTTATTTTGGTTTGTAATTCTACCGACTATTTATTCTTTTCATTTAGATTCCTACGAGAAATGGTGCTCTTATCGACCTCCGAAATCCGCCCCCAAGACCTCGGTTCGGACACCAGGATCAGTCATCATCGTCGATGATGGAGAGGACGAAGTTGATACTACAAAAATGGGTGTCGAATCTCCACTAGTGGTTAAAATGAAGAAGAAATCAGCCTCCTCGCGCCGTCAAGTGATCAGTTCAGACTCTGATGAGAAAGAGGAAAAGGTGAAGGAGAATAGGAGTGAGAAGAAGAGGGAATCATGGTGCGGCAGGTCGAAGTCTTTTCAACGTAACTGTCGCCCCGATTCTTCATCAAAAAGAGCATTTGACAAGTTAAATTATAATTCGCCTGCCGTTATCGACTATCGCAATGCTATGAAGGCGGTTGGCAGTTCTGCTGCTCGGTAAGTCTTCTTTTTCCTTAGTATCCTCTCACTATTAGTCGACCAAGGACATTTCGGCTCAATAGTTATTTGTTTGCTCACTAATAAGTCGACTTTGAAGTATTATAACGGTGACTTTGAAAATATACACAAATTCAAATGGCATCCTTGTCCGGATAAAATTGCATTCTATTGATGCATTGTCTCTAAACAGCTGATGTTAGGTAGCCATTGCCTTTAAGGTGGCGTTGAAATAGTCATTCTTGTTTTTCAGCTCCAATTATGTGTTTTGTTTAAAAAATGTCGTCCTAATGCATGTAATATGTTTAATAGCATTGTGATTATGCAAATGCAATCGTTGGACGACTCAGTGAATGTTCAGACTCCGAGCGTAGTCATTTTACCTTGTCAAATACAAGCATGGTTAAATTCGCATGATCTATTTTTTGATTAGAAGTCGGGAACCGTTTACACACACGATGGTACTGAGGGTTTCCGGTTTCATTTTAAGTTGGGGTTGACTCAGTTGCATCCCGCCTTGATCACAACAACACCAGAACATAGATCACACAATTTGACCAATGGCCTATGTACACTATGGACATCAATCATATTTATATGGTGTAGGCGTTTCTGTAAAAATGATGCTGAAATATATCTACTCCCTTTATTTGTTTCATGATTTTATCCATCCAAGTAGATTTTTTTTTGCCTAATGTTATGACAGACCTAACAGCTTCATACATGTTTTCTACGTGCTGTTGTTAACAGTTCATCTTAGTAGCTATCTATTTAGGCAATGCATAGCATTCGAGTTAGCCACTTTGACTGAAAAGGTATACATTCAACATGCGGTAATCTGATAGGAAGCCTGGGATACATTGCCTTTTTTTCATTTATGCCAAAAGACGTCCTACGACTAGCGGTGGTGTTGCAAGTAGGAAGCTATTGAGTACTTCCCCTGACTCCGGTGATAGCTGGCTCGAGGATGATGGGCAAGGAGCAAAACGGAAGGAGAAAAAAAAGAAGAAAATTGATCTTTCTTCGCCTGTGCCCTTCCACGAACCTCCACCGCGGTACAGAAATTCATCTACCAGTTAGTGACAACTTTATCCCCCATTCCTTTACTAATGTATTAACTGTTCGTTGCTAGATTTAATTGTGCTTTATTTTAGGCTTTGAGTGTCCTTCAGCCTCCCGTCCTTTTGAGCCAATGGAATTTGATCCTAGTGAGGCATTTTCTTCTACTCAAGTCGAGTCATGCATGCCTTCCCAAGCACCGCCAACTGTGGTCTCTTCCCTCTCTCCAGCACAAATACCGCCAGCATCTCCTGCTCCACCCTCTCTACAAAAGGAGCTCTCTCAACCATCCCAGACGGCAGGTTTGTATCTTCAACATCAGTTTGTTGATGCTAAAATCATCCTCGAGAGGGTGACCTTTTAGGCTTTTCCGATTCCTTATTCTCCCTTACAGGTGTGGTCTGGTGTACTGTGAAGGTTACGTTTTCGGATATCTCTCTTCTGTTACCTATCGACTCACAGTAAGTAGAACTTTCAAGGTGCTAATGCCTTGGTTAAAAATACCGAACTTTTCATAATTATTCGACTAACTTTTAATTAATCCCTGCTGTCTCATCTCCATTGATTGCAAAAGCTTTTGCACTTGCTTTAGCATTTTTTCTTTCGTGTGGACAGGTCTTGTAATAGTTTATTCATTTTTAAAGCAAAATCACCAAACACGAGGTGGTACACAGTTACATGACACCAAATAAATTTAAATGGCAGAATTAAGGACAAGGTTATGACCGCGGATGTCTCGTTTGAACTGTATCGATGCAGTGTTTCGTTTTCATACCTTAACGCACAGTGTAATGGCGATGTATGCTGACATTTCACTCAACGATTAACATAAAAGTAGTGGTTTACAAATGGACGGCCGTTAATTCTACACCCCAAAGATCACAGTTGTGCATTGAGGAGACGTAAGACCTGTGGTCCTTGGGTCTGTCTGGTTTCGATGGAGTAATGATCGCGATTTCTTGAAGAAAATCGTCTAAGCGGCATTTTTGTCATGCAAAACGAAAACCCACAAAATTTGACCATAGAGCACTTCGAAGAAAGCATTGTTTTATGATGAAGTACATAATATTTTAGAATACTTATTACTTCTCAGCACACTACCATGGTATTTTTCCTACACCGTTTCCGCTCAGATCTCGCACTGTAAAGTGGCTCGCAGACGAGGCATATCGTCGCCACCAGCTACTTCTTGATCAGGAGGCCTCTGCACCTGGCACTGGCCATATCCGCATTCGCACATCTGACGGAGCTCTCCTTTTACCAACCGATCTTCTTTGTACGGTTCTTCCCTCTGCTGCCAGTCCTCACACCACAATTCCAGAGTTGATGGCGGATATTGTCCAACCCACTAAACTCCCTCAAGCGCTCCCTCGAGTTTCCTCCTTAGGTAAGATTCATTTTGTCTTCCCACTTGATACACCTTCGCTATCAGGCAGCTTTGGGTCAATTTTATAATTTTTAAAAATGTATCTCAGTTAAATGAATAATTCTCACCACGGTCTCTGGCGTCATTTGAACTTAGTTTTGTAATATTAGAAGGTATGAGGTTTGATTGGTCTCTTAACACTAAACTTTAACTTCGGTGGCTTGATTCGATGACTTATCAATTTGAACTGTTGTTCAAGCTCAACATGATTTTGTCGTCAAGTAAATTATTTTGTTAAGGTACCTAGTATTCAGGATTTTCCTATGTAATATCAAATTTGATGCTTCCTGATTGTCATAATGTTATGACTTCATTTTGTTGCTCCTCTTTAGAGTGCTAGCATTCAATTCTAGATCTCAATGTATTTTAGATATTCCGCCTTTCAATATCTTTGATTCGAATTATCACTGCAATCCTGATCAAGACAAGGATGCTTTCAGGAGAATAATCCATTATTTATTATGGTTGTGCAGATGAGCCAACTCGTGTTGCAACCGGATTATTGCAGAGTTCGAGTCACCTCCCTTCCTCCCCGCTGCATCAATCCGTAATGGCTGCTGTGGATACGGGATGCTTGGACCTTTCTTTCCAGGCACTTGGAGCACGCGGATGTGCAGATGCTCTATTAGAGTACGTAAAAGCGAGGCCTAAGTCTCGACCTCTTAGGAAACTCCGTCTCGATGGTATGTCCTCCCTCTTCCTCATTCGCGCTTACAGTATTCCTCAAACTTGCCACTTTTTTCGAAATTGCTGTTTTTCAACTGTATAGATTCTTACATTTCGTTGATACATCAAGCAAATTCTACTTGTTACTCTATTACCTTCTGTTTCCCTTTAAACTCGCATCCTAGCATGCTCCCAAGACCATTTCACCTAATGTTTTCTAATTAATAGTATATTTTCAGTTACATCGTTTTCTAATGTAGTTCGTCATTATTTCTTCTTTTGTACGTCATCTGACCTTGAATCCAAACGGGTACTTTTATTGAAGGTAACTTGCTATCCTCGATGGATCTCTTACCAAAGTGTTCCTCTGACAAATCCACTTTTCTCTCGGCCTTTCAACAAGTTCTAACTCCTCATTTGATGGAGTTTTCAGCTATGGAAAATTTCCTCACCCTCGAAGGCGTGCTAGCCCTCCTTTCCTCGGGACTGAATGAGTAAGCATTTCCTAAATACTCGTTTGTGTGAGTGGTAATGTTGACCCACCCACACCTAATATTATAACTTATTCGTTGAGTTTGAAGTGCGCATCCTCCAGATAATGTTACTCCTGCCCAAAAAAATTTTTAGTGGTACTAAAATCACTGTCATTAGGATTAGGTCTTTTTTAATGGACTCAATTTAATTGACGACTAAATTGTGATATTCTTCACCAGCTCATAGCAATAGAAAGTGCCGTCAACGCGAGTTTACCTGTGAAATCTTGACTTTTAGGTCCAATTCACCTACCAATCATTTGATTCGGCTATGTCTTAGTTACAATCCTCTCTTTTGCCAACTGAACAATGCCACCACCGCCACGGGCGTAGGTACTATCAGTGGTCTTGCGTCTATGTCAGTCCTGCCGAACTCGCTTGCTGCTGAGAGCGTTGTGCCTGGCTCTGAGGACTCTGCTATCGCCGCAACGCCAATGCTTTCACGACTCCTTGCCCTTTGTCCGCGACTCACATGCCTTCAACTGGTGGGATGTGGCGTTACGCCCACTATGTGGGAGCTGGCCACGATGCCCCGTTTTGGCAACACCGAAATATTCCCTTGGCAATCGCCTGAAAGTCAGTTTTCAAAAGCCATTGCCCCCATGAAATTCGTGGTTAATAATAGTGCCTTTTAACTGTTCCAAAACGTTATGTGGCTCGGCTTTTGAGGATCGTTGCTGGAGAGAAATAGTGTTGCTGTTTCGAAAATCCCGAGCCATTAAGGAAGCTTCCTAAGAAATTTTGCGTGCTCGTTCATGAATAGTCTTCAAGCACCGGCTTTCTACATTCATTATGGATCTGGATAGAGGATTGCAGACGACCTCCCGATGGCAGCTATCATTTAGCACGGAATTGACACCCTGTGGCAATATTATGCGGAAGAATTACTTTGTTTAATGATTTTTATGAACACCTTAATACCGGCTTACAGCAAAACCCCGTTATTTAAGTGGGATCAAAATATGTACTCTCATTTGTTGGAATTGTCTAGTGAAAGAACGCTTCAGGGAACCGTTTTATGGGTATGAGGAAGCCAAAGTAATAGTTCTACTAACTAGTCTATAACTTATGCTCATCGTATCATTTCCATTAATGAGCTGATTTGTTTGTAGCTAGCGTCCACCGCACTTTGTTGCAAATGAAATTGAACAATTCTGGGATGGAAGTGTGTGTAACTATTTCAGATACATCATTATTGCTGGATACAAAGTGGAGTTACTGTAACTTCTTAATAACTAGGATGTGTAGCTGTCAAGATTTATTCCTCAGGCTACGGCTTGAGTTTTGTACGCTGGCTAGGATGCGTTTAAATTGTTCCCATCAGTTAGGTGCGTCATCCGGCTCGACGTTCGCTCACCTCACTGAATTGGACATGAGCCTGAATCCGCTCTCATCGCGGCTGATCTCCACAGACGAAGACTTTCTTCTTGACTTGCTTACACCCCCAGAGAAGAAAAATCGACCCAACCTTTCGTCTCTTCGTGTTTTACGTCTCCGAGGAGGACTAGCATCATGCACAGAGGAATGCGCAACTGCTGAACTCTTTCTGGGAGGCGATGTATTATCAAAAGGGTGTTGGATGCTCTGCGAGAGTACTTCAAAAGGTGCCGACTCAAGGCCATCAGGAGATGCGTTTATTGCTTGTCTTGCGCGCTTTCTTGATTCGGTAAGGGTGCAAGAGTAAGTTGCCTTGGATCATTTCGCCGTAACTTACCACGGTTAAATTTTCAAATTTCAGGGCAATTGTAAGATTCAGGCACTGGATGTCGGACAGTGCAACTTGACGGAGGGGTGTCTTATGAACTTTCAGAGGTGCGTCTTGACACACTTCTGCGGCAAATAATTTACCTCTACGTAGCACATTAATCACTTCAAAATTGTGCCTAGTCGCCATCGTTAATTAGCTGTTTGTCCAGATGCAAATCCGTATGCTCCAGATTTCTTGTCACCTTTGGATGGCGCGTGATATTGACTGATGGTCATTTCCCTGTGTTTAGGTTGCTGGCAGCGCCGAGTACAACACTTACTTCGCTGCTATGTGATGGGAACTCGTGTTTGCAAGAGCCTGCTGTGTGGGCCGATCTGCTGTCAACCACCGCACAGGCCACCTCTGCAACGGTTTCCCTCTCGATCGACATCCCTTTGTGTAGGTTAACAGCTCTTTAGCCTATATGCAGCCGTGCCACAATAGGATTTATCTGTGGAACCATGCCTCCGATACTTACGCTTGATTTGGACGATACTTTGCAAAAAATTATCAAACTTACTTTTTATATCTTTCTGTTGTATTGTAGATTAGTGACTGTTATTCATCGGTGAAGGAAATTTCAACAATCCCTGTTCGCTGATGCATTAAGCAGTGGTGTGGGAAAGAATACTGGTGATCCAAAAGTGCAGAAATGCATTTCACGTCTAGAGTTATTCACTAGTCATCCCAAGTCATGTGTTAAATGCTAAGAGTGATGTCTCTGGGTGAGATACGCAGTCAGGCATTTGCTCCACGGAATTGAAATTGCCTCCGCTCCACCAGTGAATGGGATATGGGGTCATTTTTTGACAACGTCGCTTTGCATCCATGCGATCTTAAAGAAGCAATATTATAGTGCATTGCTGACTGTTTTATTACTAAACTTAGGCTATTTGCCTTTTTGGACCTGGTACGCGTGGGTGATACTTAACAACCCTTTGAATCAGTTTTCAATTTGCACGGGCTTTTCCTGTGTGCAGCCTTAAACCACGTTACTCAGGACAAGTACTGATTTTATGGGAGTTGTATTTCTTTCTTTAGTGTTACTATTTAAGCTTTCACAGCCCCTTGTCTCTACACTTTTAATATATCATTTATAACTACCGAAACTGCACAACTTTCTGGAGTTGTATGCATTCATCTTGGTCTGAACAAATAACCTGTTTCATCCCTTTCCTAATGTTTTCATTTCCCGATTTAAAACAGGATGGCCTGAAGAATCCCATTAATGGCTGATTTGGGTAAAACTTTATGGACACTGTGCTTCTCCTCAAATTACTGAGGTGGCTCTTTCTTGAATGCATGTGTAGCGAGAGTTGAACTTTAATTTGGTCGCAGACTAGTACTGAACACGACTGCGGTGGAAGAAACGACGAGTTCTGCTTCATTAGTTGTGTGATCACCAGCCTTGGTCCTACACTATGTTGCATTGCTCAAAATTCCATTTTTGGTACCCACATTTGAATACAAACAACCAGTGATGAATGATGTGGTCGCCTTGCTCCCCTCCCTTGCCTCCAGTCGAAACAGATGCCGACTTGGTGCTCGCGACGGAGGCAGTTTCTCGCAAGATGTCACCGATCACTTGTGCGACCCCGCTGCAAGAATTTGCCCTCATCAGTCCAACTGCTCTCCCTTGGCTGGAGGATCGCCTTCCTATAGGGAAGAAGGTTGCCCTCTCCCCTGCTGTGATGGCTGCCCTGAAACAGCTTGACTCCAATGACAACTCCCACTCTGCCCGCCTCCTGTCCCACGTCGCAGTGTGTTTCGCGAACCGCTTTCGCGAACAGGCCAATGTCTACTACCGACCACACCGCACTGTCTTTTCCATCAGATGAACGCATTTCGTATGGAAGGAAGACCCTGCTTATTCTCATTCTTCTTGTTGGCGTATTTAAATCTCCTTGGAGCGTTACACACCCGCAATTATTTTGTACAAAAACTTGATATTTTGAAATAAACTGTTAACTAGAAATTGTCGCTTTTGGTTGTTGCTGGTTCTAGTTGGTTTTGAGTTGCAAGTTTGGTCGATGAATGTTCCCTTTGATGTGGTAAATTGCTGTTTTGATGTTTAAACGATTTGAAAATCTCAATCTTTCACTTTTTTCTTAAAATATTGAATTCTAAAATGGCCAATGTGTCCCATTGGAAGGTGGCGTTGTTGGTTTTTCAAGTGTGTCTAGTTGTGACAAGCGTAAGGTTGTTTCTGCAAACTTCTGAAATGGACCAGTCTGCAGAACACCTGCAAACGTGTTGAAGTCTGCTACATTTTTAAAATTATTTTTTGATTTTTCTGCAAGGAATTCATTTGTTAGCAGGCAGGCTAGAACCAATAAATGAGGAGTGCAGGGACACATGTTTAGGCGACTGAAGTAGTTTGGTCGGTAAGCTTCTGATCTGCTTGTCTCCGGCACTTTGTCAACTTATCCCATTTTTCAATGGTCCACGTTCACGGGGATTTCCACATTGAACAAAGTACGGTCCTGTGTTTCACGAACCCTTGTGGACAGTCCTACTACTCTCAAGCGATAGAATGACCTGGGTTTGAGTCGACTTAAGTAGGCATTATCAATATCACTTCATGTCAGGAAAACTTAGCCAGGCTTTAGCACCATATCAACTTAGAAGTGCAGACTTCCCTGTGGGAATTGCCGACCTTATTATCTCCTTAGAAAATGGTTTTCTCGGTCTCACTGACAGGGTGACTAGCATAAAAGCGTTTTACTTCCTTCAGTACTAAGGGCACAATGATTTTAGCTGTATCAGACTGCTGCCGTCATGAAGAGTCGTGACTTGTCACGCGTAAAACGAATTTAGTTCTACTACTCTCTGTCAAGTTTAATTGCTACCTCATAGATTATTGGTTTGATTCCCATATCTTCATTCAAGTCTTATTTCTCATTCCCATCCTTGGGGCTGCTTTCGCTGCCCAACACCGTTGACCTTATCTTTCCTGTTGTAAACTGCATAAATCGAATCGAGTTTTCTGGGGCAGTTGTGGAAGGAATTACTAACTGTACAGCTTAACCATTGAGTGTAAAGGTGTGAGATGGGTGGATTGTACAGATGGGTCATATAGATTCTAATGAGACGGAGTTAGTGCAGACGATAGCGTGCAGTGAAACAGGTATCGTAAGGCCCTAGCTAAACAACTCACTACTCGTCTGCAACATATATTGACCGGCGGGGTTATGCAATCTGATTCCTGCATTTTAAATCCTTAAATTGGTTCCATAAACGGTAGTGGTGTTTCTAAACGGAATAGTAACATTAGTGTTATTATGATAAAACGGCAGTCAAACATGTTACATGTGAAGTGTTTTCTGGCAATTTATAAACATGTGAATTCAACCCCACGTCACGTGCTTTTTGTTATCTTAAGCATTTTGAAATGGGGACACCGGGGTTGTCCTTCTCCCCTCTTTCAAGAGCGATTCAACACCACATAAAAGGTGAGTGGATTGGTACTTGAGTCATTTCTAACCAGACTCTTGTCTGGTAAACTGGTACGACCTCCACCCTGCCAAGTGTCACCAATTTAGGAAAAAAAGGCTTAATTTTAGCCAGACCATTATGAATAAAAATCAAGCTGGGTTTTATTAAACCATAAATCTACCCTTACTCATCAGTAGGATTGTGGTATCAGGTTCGACAACGAATTAGCCAAATGTCACAGGCATTGCTCTCGACTTATAATAGTAAAACAAAACACAACCTCACGTTGCGGAAGTTCGCATCTCTTCGTAGGTATTAGGGTAATAAAACCTGGGCTTCATGATATTCACTTCAACACGTGACACATCCCCGCCTGCTTAAACGAACAATATTGCGCTTCTTTCATAGAACGTTTACGTTTGGAAGCACAACTAAAGGAAATCGAGGCCAGGGCAGCACTTGTCGAAGAGGAGCTAAACGCAAGTTTGTTACTTCACTTCTCCAAATTTAACGAGCTATTTTAGCTGAGAAGGAGTGCTCTGATGCCCGCATGAAGAGAATAATGCTGAACGAGACGAAACAACTGCTCTTGAACAAGTTGGAGGCCGTTAATGCCAAGAATGATAGGTGAGATTTTTATTCCAATCATCTCAATTCGATTGCTTTTGGTGATTCTCGGGCAAAATCGCAATATCCAAACCTTAGTTGGCTCTGCAGCGATATTCGGAATTACCTTCTAAATACATGCTGATGCACATGTTCAAATATCAATATACCAAAAGTCTATTCCTTTTGTAGACTGCAGAAAATCTTCACTGAAAACCAAGAAGCAGAACACAAATTGGAAGTTGAGATGTCGAAGTGTCAAAATCAGAGAGAACTGGAGCGGAATCTCTTGAATGGAGAGCTTCTACGACTACAGAATCCTATCTTCACCGAGCTAATCATCCGAGAGACAGAAGACTTCAACATTCCGGAAGTGTAAGCCACTCACAGTCAATGAAACCAATTTTCTTTTAGTGATATCGAAGCCCTGCAGGCGAAACAACCAACCATTCAAAAAACTGTTTAAAGGCCCGCTCCGCGACATGTTTTTAAATGCTTGTTTTAAAGTTGTATTTTTCTAAACCTTCACTCTTATGCTCCACATTTAGGGTGGGATCAGGCGATTGAAAAGTACACCGTAGACTAGGGGTGTCGGACTGTACTATAAGGAAGGAGGATGCAGAAACAAATCTAAGTGTCTAAGTGGTTTTACCTAAATTTAATATCGGCACAGAAAACGGAATTGGTTGTAAGGAGGGGGCTTTATTGGTAAAAACTCCATAAAGATATTATAACATGCCAATTTCTTCGTCAAGATCACCGGATTCCTCAAGAGAGCGTTTCGCGTAGTCCTCGGCCTCTTGATGAACTTCAGGGGGGACGACCTGGTGACGACTGTCAGTTTCTAAAAATACAAAAATTGACCAGCAAAAAACCGCTTAAAGGATTGCCTGCGTTCATGCTAGAACACCCTGTTTTCAGCAACCACAGTGACTAGCAAGCTTAATTCCAGATCATAAAACGGAGCTGAGCCCGATTCATAAAAAATTAATATGGGAATGAAAACCTGCTATTTTAGTCGTGAGCAACAACAACTGAAGCTAGAATAACCAGTTCTTTTGGAGGAAGCGTAGTAACCCATGTTCCTCGAAACCATTGAAACGGTATGGATCTGTGAAGCATTAATACGTCTTAAAATGATACAAATGGGAATGACTTACTGGCTCCAACCCAACTGAGGTCCAATTCAAAGTTCTTATCCTTGATTTCATCGTGTACGGTGTAAATACTAGAGAAAAATCATTTGCAGCTAGCAGTGATGGGATATGTACCAAAGTATGCATGAAGGTAGCCACCAAGGAGTAACGGATCATAACCTCGGTGCCTCTAAATGTAGATAAAATCTTAGAACCATGAACACATTCCTTACCACGAGCCACTTATTAAACAATGAAACCGCAAAAACCCCACGAAAAGGTGAAAATGAAGCTCAACAATAAAACTCTCACACTTTCGCTGCCTCTTTAATGAGTTGCTGAATGTTCATGTCCCCGAGTTTGATTTGTTCCAACTCAGTTTTGGCGTTTTGCCTTGCCTTTCCAATGGCACAGCCCTCATAAGCCTGAAACCCGATTGAAGAAAATACTGTCAGAATGAGGGGACCAACTACTTGCATCTGTCCCTTCATTGCATCCTGTATATGCGGATAGTTCAAATTCAATAAAAAGCGAGGATAGGTGGAAGTTTGAGCTCAAGGGTTTGTACGTGATGAATACAGAACATTGGAAGTGGAAATAGCATCAAGCTTACATAATACATTCCAGAAGGTTCAATGACATAAAGATGAGGACCGTCCTTTTCGTATGATCCGAGAAGAATGGAAACACCGAAAGGTCTAATGGCGCTGTAAAGTGTGTACGCATGCATGTGCATCGAAATGCGTTCACAAAGTGACTACGCGAGCTGGTTACTAGAGTTTGCATACCTTGACAGGAATGGGTGACCCAAAGTTCTCCCTGTAACTTGTGCACTCATTTCTTGCAATCTCAACAAGGGCTTTTGTATCTGAATGAAGACCAGCTACCACCTGCAATGGTGTGAAGACAGATATTACTACAAACCATCCCAATGTGTTCGTCAATTGAGAAGGTCCGTTTTACGCAGCCAGGCTCATAAAGTTTAGACAGAACAATGTTTTCAACTGCGAATACGACACCATCTTTGCCTTTAAGTGCAACAGCAGTTCTACCAAGTAATATGAACCATAATGGGTTACCCGCTATTTTCCACGGCTTTGTATGCATATTCAATTTGGAAAACCTTGCCCTCAGGCGAAAATTGAGAAGCAGACAGATCGTACTATAAAGAGGTGGAATAAAATCGCGTTTCGAGACATACTCCGGTACCGATGGAGCTCATAATGAATCAATGGCAATGCTTAATAATTACAACACGGACATGTACGAATGGGTTAGATACACTGCCCAATCATAATGACAATTGACTTCATCCAATTACAATTCTATGTTATGCCGTGACATTATTTAGTAGTAAAATATACGGGCCTTGATGGTAATTTTCAGCCTTAACTCATATACTCATTTCTATAAAAAAATTCTTTTTTAATACAATTATATGGAAGTAAAATAACAAAGATGTACCGGATTCGTGTTTATTCATTAGTCATAATCAAACACAAAATCCTTAAATTATGCATCAAATATTCATTTAAAATTTTGGTAATCACTTTGCGGGTGCTAGAATTTGACATTATTTATGAACCTTGTCGCACTTATTCAGTACAGAACTAAATGACTTTCTTGTTTTTTATCATTACCAGGATTAATAATTTTGATAGAATTAATGCCAGATAATGCGATGATTAGCTTCTCTTTTAGCTACGCAAAGCCCTTGAATCTGCGTGAATTTCACTTTCGTCCTCTTTCATCTTCACTCATGTCAGTCGCCTTACGGTATGCTCGTAGGGTAGTAATACATGTTCTACACAGCAATTTACTTTATTACGGATTCAAAGAAGGCTCGACTTGCTATGGTTAGGATTTGTAGTACTTTATTTGTAAATTTAACCCCCTGTTCTGTTAAGGAGCTACTCGGAGCCCCGCCACAATACCTCAACCGAGTAGCCTAGCCTCCAGGCTATGTCAGTAACCCTTGTTCCCTTCTGTAAGTAAAGGAAACACAATCTGCGCAAGTATTAGGCCCTTATCCGCCTTCAGGAAAGTCCCAGGGTGCTAAATCAGCTTCAACTTTTAAACTAATTGGCCTTCCTTATGTATATTACCATACTTGTTAATACATAAACCGCAAGCCAGATAATAGGTAACAAAAGTACACACCGTTCTTTGGGAAAATCAGCTTTCCATATCAAAGCCTTTAATTTACATTCTGTTGGGGGGATCCAGCATTTAGGAATTTAAGGTGACAAATACACAAATTGGTTTGTACACCTACTTCGGTAATAAGTCTAGCGATTTGTCGTAGCATTGCCAGGGGTCGCTGATACTTTTAAGTCGACATTTATGTTACCTGGATTCAGTTATCCATTATTTTATCCTTGCTCAATGCGCCACATCTCCAGGAAATTGGCAAACCTTATATTTTATAGTACCAAATGTGAATTCAGTTATTGACATTGAGCCCTGGAAGTTACTCTTAAATGTACCGCTATCTATTCACCTCTTTAATCATGCTGAATAGATAATCATCCCTCTACCCTAACAAACAGCTTAATCGCAAAGGTTACACGCACTGGCACAAAAAATGAACTACTAAAGAAACCCCCGAGCATAAACTTGCTTCAATGGAATTGGAGTACACCGAAATATATTTGTACCATGGAAGCTCGACTTGACTGATTGACGTTACATATTCCTTCTGCCAGAAAAGTCGGGTGGAATAAGTGGGTTGCATTAAAAAAGTGTATTTTGTGAAAAAAGTGAAGACTGGGTAAGGCACTCACAGTGGATGCATGTCATAGAGGCACGATAAATAACTTACATGCGTAGGTATGTGGTTAGCTGCATTGCTGTGTACATGTTAGAACGCAAAAAAGGGGAGAATCGATGGGGCATAGCGACGGTAGTGGTGGTACTGAATAAATACGACCTCCATCGCGCGAACCGGAAAGACTGCAGGAGGAACAAATGGGGAAGGCACCGGGTAGCGGTCCGTACAAAATGCGAGGTATGAAAATGCGACTCCCTGCACAAACACTTGTCCCAGAATCGTGGTCCAAGTTGGTCACTTTACTCGCTGGATCGTGGGGGCTACAAAGAAGATAAAAACACTTTCTACGCGCAGACTTCCGCTCGTAGTTAAAGGTCAAACCAGCTGTTTTTCAAATAGTTCATCTAGCTTTTAGTTTGCAATGATTGTTTTTGGCATAAGTCTAGATTAGGGAATGAGGCTGAAGCGCCACTGGTATTTCCTATGCCGGGGTAATACAAAATATCTCCAGCCCTTAAAAGTTGTTTCTGTTTGGCACACAATTCAAGCCAATCTACCGGTACTTTAGGTACATGTGTAGCACTTTAATCGTTTAACTCCCGGTTTCGGTAACGAGCTACTTAGGACCCAGCCATTGTACATCCTACGGCTGACCTGGCCTCCGGGCCATGCCGGTAGCCGCCAACCCCTTTTATATATCGACGACACATTCCGCCTGAGTATTGTGTCTTCCTTCGTCTTCAGGGAAGTCTCGGGCGCTACACATGCATGATTGTTGTCACCTTTAGCGGTGAATAAACTTTCGCCTAAAGGACATTGCAAAATATATTGATCAATTAAATGAATGTAGCCCCCATTTTGCGAATAAAATTTTCTTAAACTTACTGACTAAAAAGAGGAGTTTTAAACAAAGGAATCGGAGGGAAGAAAGGTACAATATGGTTAACTTAACCATGACCATTAAAGATCGGGATATACGGCAAAACTAAGCGCCATTTGTTCCAGTTACAAGAAGGCTCATTGTAACTTTAAGCAAAGGTACAATCATCTAGAAATTAAAGTAATCCACAGCATGATGTCAAGTTGAATGTCTATGGTGTGCAAGATGACCAAGGGAAGGTGAGATGTCCGGAAGCCCCACGATTTTCCACTTAATAGGGATTTCCGTCCTTGCTACTTAAACAAGTTTCGTCAAACAAACAAATTTTCGAAAAAAAAATGTTTGCTAAATGTTACTAACACAAGTCCAACTAATGGATCTTAAACAAGGGTGACTAGTTGGTTGTAGAAATTTAATAACTGAATAAGAATTCCAGTCAAGTAGTTTTCTCATCAAATAATAGCGTTAAACTATTATTAAAAGCGACCTACCACAACATAATTGCAATGCATAGAGAACGCCTTGTGTATACTTTGCAGGTATTGTCCCTGTTCGGCATAGCAATTATTTACAAGTACACTGTTTCCCCCACCTGTCGGTGGCCCCAAAGGTCCCTGATAACCTTGGAAATTCCCTGAGAGAGAGGAGGATGGACACTGCTCCCCGAGAGGCAATCGAGGGGCAGTCGATTCATAGATCGACGGGGAAATCGGGGCACTGACAGTGCTGGTGTGTACGCCCTGGTTATTGTAGTTATGCAGACCTCCGTTGTTGCTGTCAGTGTTGACGTTAGTGATGGTGTTGTTTAAGGTCAAGTAGACGGTGGAGACAGTGGGAGAGGAGGATCGGGAGGAGGATGAAGAAGTAGACGAAAGAGACGAGGAAGACGCTGACGAAATCGAGGAAGAAGCCGAGGTGTCATCGTAGACCTGCTGGAGGGAAGATACGAGATGGGCGAAGGAGGGTCTGGCCACCGGGTCGATAGACCAACAGGCGAGCATGAGATTGTAGACGGACGACGGTGAGGCGAGTGGCTGCTCATTCCGGAAGCCCAATTGAAGGGCCTTTAAGAGCGCCTCTGCTGACAGGGTCGGATAGGGTGTTCCACCAAAGGAGAAGATTTCCCACAGAAGAATTCCAAAAGACCATCTGCAAGGAGAGAGCATGATCACTTGATTAATTAGCAAGGTATTGGTTCAGCATGAGCAGGGTTTTCCATTAGCAAAACTTTACTTAATAGGGTAGCTTATTTACTCACAAGTTGAATCAGAGTCTACACTTTTAAATGACTTTCGACTTGATAACCGAAAAAGTAACTACAACCACCTTTTTTAATAAAGTCTAAAATTTGTATGTGATTCACTCGATTTTACCCATATAGCAGTCATAAAAGGCTACTGATAGTGCGATGATATGAAAACTTTGCATGCAGCTGACTTACACATCACTTTTAGTAGTATATCGACGATCGAATATGGATTCAGGAGCCATCCACTTGATTGGTAGTCTCCCCTAAATAAAATAATTAAATCTACGTGTAATGTTACTCGTTACTTGCAAGTAGTAAGTGTGACTAAAAAACGCCAAATGTTTGAAGCAGGAAACACCGGATATCTGAACTATTACTTGAGCAAATGGACCTACCCAAATTTTTTCTTTGACTAGGGTTTTAAAACTGGAACCTTAATAACTTAATGTTTTGCCAGGAGGACTAATATATTGTTTTGCACTTCCAAGCTTCTTTTGGGATTTATTGCACATTTATCAAGTCATGGACCACAGCCCACGAGTTGAAGATGAAGGAATTTGATAATCAACGCTTGACGCTTAATAGTTTTTATGTCTCAGCTTGGTAGAAAAGAGAATAGGATAATTAAAAATGACCATTTTCAACGACACTGAAGATAAAAGTACTTCGAAACGTTGCATGCACCAATTTGATAAATTAGAATCAAAATCGTGACGAAAATGACAAGGCTTTAAAAATTATGATTGCGATAAATGGTATTTTAAAAACGCTACCAAATCGCAGAGACTTGAGTTAAATTTACATTCTTACACGACCCTTAAAATGATCTTACTTTTGATACATTTAGTCACCTAATTCTCAATAAATCAACCAAACTATCCTATTTTCAATTTCGTAAATAAAATTTCCATAAGTTTTACGGTCAATTTTCTAATGGCGACTATGCGTTAAACAGCAAATTTTACTACCTCTTTTAACTCATTGCTTTTTCTACATATTAGTCTCAATATCAATTTCAGCGCTTATGTGGAATACTGTACCTCGATAAACTTTTGCATGCAATGTAGCAGCCATCCAAGATTCTTAATCGTCGCTATTCATCTTAATAAGCTGAGAAACCTTAGGAAATTTGCATGCTTATAGTGGATTGTGCTAAACATAGGAGCACTGGACGTTTTCATCTCAGTAAATCATCTAAGGTGAAATGCTGATAAAGATACACTCCATTGGGTGCCGGTAGGAATCACCTTTTATGACCACAGAAGCAACAAAAGCTGTCTTGCGACTCGGCTCAGGGTCATTTTTGACTCCGCACATGACATGCTTGGCTCCGGCTCTACTACCAATGATTAATTCCTGCGAAGTAGTTGCTTCATTAAATCCAACTTGTCTTTAGTCGCAGTAAGACAGGAGATTACATGTTCGTATTAATGTATATACTTAAGCACTTGTGCGATCAACCAAAGAGAGCAACAGTGAAACTAAAATAAACTACTTACGATAAGCAACTTCACTTGGAACGGATTTGCGAAGAAGAACGGACACTCAATTCAAGGATGACTCTTAGCATGAAAAACTAGACCAACTGTTCCAAACTATTTTTGTTCCGAACTTATACAAAAAGCTTCCTTCAAATGATGACGTGGCGAAACTGATGTGGCTCATGACTGGGTAACGATGCTTATTGTACGAAAGCGGTAAAAACGATGAGAAATATTATTCATTAGCGAAAAGGGTTAAAATGCATGAAAATCTTCTTTATAGCGAATAACTTTGCCTTGATTATAGCTCGTTCTAGGTAAAGCGGATTTATTGTTAAGTAAAGGCTAAATGATTCAACTTACGTCACTGCATTTCTTGTAGTAGTCACAGACGGCCCTTGTTAGTCCAAAATCCGCTATTTTGGCCACAAATCTGTTGCCAATAAGGATATTACGAGCCGCTAGATCGCGATGGACAATCTGAAGCATACATCCACGCAAGGATAATAGAACGCTTAGAAAACACAACACATGAAGGGTTTTGCCCGAAAGCTCACATTCAGCCTAGTGAGGTAGTCCATGCCTCGTGCAACTTGCAATCCAAAACTGACAAGGTGCCTAGTGGAGAGTCGGGAGAGGGGCTGATTTATCACTTTTTGCCCAGCGCGTGGTCTGCGATCCATGAGAAAGTCGCGAAGGTTTCCATAAGGCGCCAACTCAACCAACATTTGTAGTTGGCCTAAAAACCAGCGAATATACCAACCGATGTATTTGTCTGTATATCTGTTCATAATCGCTTACACTTCTGTAAAAATGAAGTTATATCAAAGTTTAAAGGGTTTTTACAAGATCTACAAAGATTTTAGCAAATGCGCGTCCTAATGTATGGTAGGAAAGGTGGTGGAATGTCGACCTTTAAAGGAATTTATGTATGAGAGCCGTCAAAACAGTGAATAATGCTATTCATAGAAAAACACCCCATGTGTCAAAAAATAACATGTATAGCCTCCAATACGACGTGATTTGAAAGCATTCCCATTGGCAAATTCCTAACCTCAGAATGACAGCTAACAGTTGTAAATTCCAAGCCTAACAAAAAAATTGCATTGTTTTGAATATAACTTCGTCCTGATTAAAAGGAGCGAATCTCTGGTGGCCTATAAAAATTGATAAAGAGCAATTTGAGTTGCCACAAAGTGTATCGAATTGCCGTAGACATTCAAGGATGTCACTTCAATATTAGCCTGCATGTAGCATCAATCTGGTATGCAGTTTGAAGATGCTCCATCTGGAGTTGGTTGTGGTTATTCATAGGTCTTCCATGGCCGATTTTGTTTACTTCTATTTGTTTCTTTGATTATCCATATTATGCCAATGTGAACTAAGTGCAATAGTAGGCACTTAAAGGGAATATCTTCCACATAAAATGAGAAGCAGTAAGCACTTTGGCTGCTGGTCACAATTTTTTATAAAGAGTAAAGCTAAAGCCTCGACTGCTTAATGGTGAATATTGGAATTCCATTTTTTTGCCTTTATTGCTCAGCTAAATATTTGTTGTACAGAGAGGTATGAGCTGCGTTTTCAGTAGTATATATTAGGAGTATGTATTGGTGCGTCGCTGTGGTATAGACTACTGGGTATCGTAAACGTTACGACGTATACATACTTACTCTTACCATACCCAAAGCACTTACCATACATTGTGAATGATAAGTTTATTTGCAAACAGCTTGATAGAACTTAAGGAAACATGTGTATATGTGTCTATTACACACAGTATCTAAAAGCATCACTTCAATTAATGAGTGGTGAAAGTGACTGGAGAATAATGCACGAAATCTTTCCATTTCCGTTTATACCAATAAAATCGCCAATTGATACTCCTCTCCTGCAAAGTGAAAATTTAAAAAGAGGTGGCCACTTTCAGTGAAATCCTCTGACCAAGCAAACAATAACTTCTTATCTTTCGAATCCCAAAAATAGATTAAAGTACTGCAGGTATGAGGAAACGGAATGTCAAGGCTGCATTCCTCACACGCGTTTGCATATTTAGCACCTATCAAAAACGTGCATTCAAGTGGTGCAGCAAAACGAAGAGGGATGTATGCAACAACTCTCGGAGGTGATTTGAAAGAAGTAAAGTCGTTGGAATACAAGAGGGCCATTTGCAAGTGGTGAGATAAAAATATCATCCACGATGGGGAAGGTCTAAGGCAGAGAAACGCATGCGTCAGGGCCATCCACCAGTCTAAATTCCTTCCTCCTAAAGTATTTCATTGGCCGTTTTAACTTTACTTGTGACAGAGTCCACCATACCCTGCATACAATCTTTGCATTTTGTTGCAATTCGGAATAAGATATCGGTTAAAAATAGGCTAAACCGTAAGCTGTTATCCTGCTTTGAAATTATCAATGAAGAGAGAGGGCACCAGCAAAATCTCCAGTTGTCCAAATTTAACTTCCACAGCAAACCAATGCAATGCACTTGTCAACGCTCGAATTCAGGATGAGAGTGAAAAAAATGGGCAGAATAGAAGGTACATGGCAAAAGAAGGAATAGAGAGAGGGACAGAGACAGAGGGAGGAAGAAAAAGAAATTACATCCATGTATAAAGTCAAACAGAACAAACAAAATTTCCAATGATAATTCCACTTCAAAATTGCAGCAAAAATTCAAACTTCTTCTTCTAAGCCTTGCTAGACTATTCAACAATTCTACATGCGATTACCCAGATAGCATACAACTGGGAGAATTGCATGATTACAATGAGCATCGTTAAAAGTGATTATTACCTCTACAAAGTACATCGGTATGGTTAAAGTGCCTTGTATTTCCACTAGAAGTTCCACTTGCCTGCCAATTTACCGACATCCTCTTATTAAGGAAAACATCTTCTGTAATGGTAGGATATCATATGCAAAAGAACAATTCATTTTGTTAAAACTTTTTACAATTCGTAAGATAGTGAAAGGAGTAACTCAACTGATATTGAGCTCACAGGGCATGTAGTAGATTATTCAACAAGAGCAGAAGGAAGTTGTGACAAAGATGTAACTTATAATTTGACAATGTTATAAGTCAGGGTATTCTAAAAAGTGTGTGTAATTGTTTAATAATACCCTAGTTTAGGCGTAAAAGCAACTTACACAAGCTCTGCTGCCAAGTTTGAACAAGCTGGTACGAGGTGCTAATTCTCTCCGTTTCGGAAAAGGATCCAACTTGAGGTCTTAGTTACCCGAAATCAAGTACAATCTCCCATTATGAGTGAATTACGATGTCACTGCCGAAGCCTTTGAGATGAGCATGGTCATTTGTAACATTACGTCCTCGAAACTCAATAGCAAAGCAATCACCTTTTTGTGGTCAGTGAAATAACATTAGATACCATAGCTAAAAAGTTAATTTTTGGTAGTTAGTGGAATAAAAAGCAGATTCGGTTTTACTCTTGGCAATTCGAACCACCGGAAGACGAAAGTGACAGGTGAAAATCAAATTAAGGAAGAATGACCTGCTTCCCCGCGCGTCAGTGGAACGAGAAGGCGCACAAACGGTGCTGTCAACCTCAGTGAATCGACCGAAAGTCAAGTCTCGATTATGTTTACTTACGTTGAAGTGGGGGTATCACCTCAGACTAGAACGATGCGACACTGTTTTGGCCGCGGTGGGATTGACGGTAACTGAATATTACTTAGCGGTGATGCATGCATTTGAGGTGGAACTATTCATAGCTTACGATGGGAAGACACAGAGAAGTAAATAACTCTATACCAGATAGCATGACCACATACTACAGAGAGGAAAAATTCGGATCCGTTTAATTTCTTTAAGACATTTTCTTCAAGCAAAGCTTGTTTCCTTGGGCGGCATTACTGTCTTTGCTAACGCAATCTCTTTTAAGGTATTCAGTCATAGGAACGCAAGTAATGAATAGCGTAACCTGACAGTGTCCGATAACAAGAAACTCTTTTTCACAGACAAAATAGATTTAAGCTTTTTAAAATCAAATACAGAAGTCAACATATTCTCAAATTTTTTGCTTTTAACGGTCGACAGCTTGTTAAGTGTGGCTGCATTGCCTTGAGCGTCACAGTAGGGTGAGAAGAGACATCAAGAAAAGGACTCTGAATGATTTGTCAGAAAAAGTGGTCTTTCGCATTAAAATGTAAGCTGCAAGAAAATTTCAGCTGCCTTGTGAGTTTTCAGTCGCCTAGCTTTAACAGACCGAATTTGTGGTCGCAAGTCGCAAAGCGGAATCTTTAAAAAGATGTAATACAAGTTTCTCGCAGCAATAATACTTTTTTACATAAAAGGCTTCAGATTTGATGAAAATAAGAATCGTTGACGGATAGAATTGATTTGAACCCAAATCACAAATGAAAATCAAGTATATGAGAGATTTCAGTACAGTCGGAGGATTGGCTACTCAAGGTGTTCATTTGGAGCAATCAGTCAGTCCTCCAGAATCGTTGACAAAAAGGTTTGAATATATACATATTAATTTACTAAGTTGCGAAATTATCATTCTGTCACCGTAGCAGATACGCATTTAGATTGCTTAGACAGTAGTAGGGGGAAAAGTAGTGGGTGAATCTCGATATTAAAAAGAAGTTAGGGGCGTAATTTTAGGGAGAAGGATGTTTCTCAGCTACCTCCTGTAGTGGCAGAAGCAAGTTTAAAATAACAGTTGCCGTTTTTACACACACACACACACAAAACGAAACGATGCAGAAGTTGTTGTTGCTGTTATTACCGTTTTGCTAAAGCTGACAGTGGCATTGATGTTTCTAGTGGTGGCGTGGGCAACTGTTGTTCGGATGCAAACGGAACCCGAGTATCAACCACCAAGAATGATTGCATTTGATGGACGATTCACAACGCCTAAAGAGCACGAGTCATGACGGGATGGACCTCAAATTCCTCCTTACGCAATAAATAAAGATCGGTTTGTAACGAGATTTTGTTTGGGATCAAAACTTCTTATGCAACAATCTACTTCAACTTGGTTCCGGCTTGTCATAAGAAAATGGAGTAAAAGAAGTCTTGCATTACACCTTCAGTCGACTACCCGCTCCTTCTCGTGTATCAGATTAGAGAGCCCTAGGCTGACAGGGAATAAGCAAAAACACCCTTTTGCCTGTATGAACTTGAGCGCTCTTGACACCTAAGCTTGAAAAAGGCTTTTTAAACAAATTTAAATGAACCCTACGAGTTTTCCGACTGATTTCAGAGGAAGTTATGCTAGGTGTCACAGCTTACATCACTTCTCAGTGTCATGCATGTGATTTTGATTGCATATTGTCGTAAAAAAGTTTTGAATCCTTCGGTGGCACTTAAATAAGCTTACTCTCAAACATGCATCTCGTACCCTCTTTGGGTTGAGATATGATACTGCGGGAATGTGGGATGTGGAATGCAAATTCCTATACACAATGAGAAAGTACATTCCAAATGCAGTTTCGCGTCAGAATAGGTGTAGCTGTCAAACCTGTTGACAGTAATGTGAGTTAATAGCAGAGTCGTTTGGCGGCGCGGGCCATAAGCTGCATGCAAGCGAGATGTGCAGACACAAGTGTTACAAACTAGAATTCGCCCCCAACATGGGCATCGCGGAACTGTAAGTTGAGTCACCTGACGCCAGACGCCTGAATGAATACCTCCTCCTCGTGTCTGGGGCTGCCGTTTTCTTCGCTATTTTTCGGCGCTCCATTTTGGTTGAAGTTATTAGCGGACGCACGAGTGTGGACAAGCGCCAGTCAAGCCTGCTGCCATTGTTACTCCCGCCTCCGAGTGTGTGTGTGTGCATGCACGAGCGTCGAGGCAAACTGAAAGTCCGTAAATCATACGGAGAGCACTTTTTGCAAAAGTGCAACCTTATACACCGAGATGGAGAAAAGAAGCTTCAAACGACGTCTGCACTCCACTTGATCAAACAGTGGAGGCGGCTGTGTGCGCTGAAGCGGACACCGCTGTTGAATCACCGAGATAGGCCCAACCCGCAGCTTAATACCACATCAGACATTGTACCACCAAGTTTCTGAACTTTATGTGTAACCCAACCCTTACAGCTCCCTAATGATGTTAGCTGTCGTGCCTATTTTGGGTTCAAAAAATAAGGACAATAATAAGTTTTGTAATGCCAGCGGAGGGACAGGGGTACAGAGATTTTCACGAGGCAGCAAGGAGAGTTGAGATTGGTGGGCCTAACTTTGGGAATGATTTTTCAGACCCCATTGGAGAAGTGAAGCTACATCTAGCCAAACTTCCATGTTACATGACTAGCTACCTTGTTCTCTTTTCTTGACCTCGGACACGAGTGCCCAGTGTGACTCACCATTGGCATCACTGATAGACATTGACGGTCCTGGCGCTCAATTCACATACACCCAAAAGGAAGTGTAAGTCAAACGAACAGTCGTCTGCCGTAAATTCACACAGTATCATTCTACGCTGTTTTGAGAATTTTAACTCAAGGCATTCAAATCTTGGATCTATCGGATGTGAGAATAGCTGATTCAAAAGCTGCGCTGTAACAATTACAATGGCGCGGTTCAGAGCCACCAGGTTTAATTAAACATTTGCGCATGACTAGTTACATTTGGGAAAATTTTAAGTGAGCAGATACAGTTTGAAGTATGCAACTACGTAAATATGCATCCTAGAGCGGCATCCATTCCAGTTGATACCAAAAAATGTTCGAAGTACAGCTGATTTGATTCTGCCCCACTGAGAATGTTGCTATGACCCGTTTATATCTACGTAAAATTGTACATGGACAAGCGAATTCGTGATGATTGCAACCAAGAAATTGAATACCATCAAGGATGATTTTATGATGCCTCATTTTAACAGAGCTCTTGCGGCTCAAAAAGCCGTTTAAGTCTATTGGTCCAAAGATGAAACCGGGTAGAAAAATGTCTCGCCTGCATAAAATTCAAAAGCGTAAATTGAAATAATATGACTTCAAATCTTGCGTATTTCCTTTGGCTTCTGATTTAAAACGCATAGCGAAAATCAGCTAGCATGTAGGGATGATATTTTGTGTTATCTGATGCCTAATTTTAGCAAATTTTCAACTGTAGGTTTTGATATGCAAATAAGAATATCGTGATTCAATTTCACATGGCTAATGCAGAAACGGAGGTGATATAAAGAATGTTACACATTGGAGAAGCAGATGCGATGAGGACTGTAAATAGGAAAAAATACAGCCGCCTTAAAAATAACCGCTATAAAATTATTGCGAAACTAAATTGTGTGCTAGGAAAAGTAATAGAAACAAATTGCATGCGAAAAGAGAAAGGGGAGCATAGAATGGGCGGTGATGTGGTTGAAGAGACTCACCGTTTTGTGTGCAGGCACCGTAGAGTTGGATGACATGGGGGTGCGGCTCGAATTGTTTGAGAATTTCCATTTCGCGAACCAGGTCTGCCAACTCCTGTTCAGTGAAATTGTCTACAAGATTACGCATAAATTTGCATAACCTTATTTCTCACCTTTCGTTAGCACAGACACCCATTCGGACCCGTCCTCATCCAGACATGTAGGCATTGTGTCTAAGGCTACAACTCTTGAATCCTAATATGCAGTGACAGTTATCCAACCGGGACCTCACCTCCCGTTATAGTGTTACCGTGCTGTAATTCCATCTGTGTGGTTGAAATGTTGGTAAGGATTTTGGAAAATAAACACTAAACACGCATCTCTGTTGTACAGAAGGACAAAAGACGAGTAAGTAAACCATGCACAGATGGGAAGGCAAAGCCTGTCTGATGGAACTACTAGCTATAAAGGGTAAGTAAAACTCGCCATTTATGGTAACAAAATAATGCTTTTTCTGTATTTTTTAAAGTGGATCTTTATAAACTCCAGGAACAACAAAGTGAATGGTATAGCCTACAGTCTCTTCTGAGTACAGAAGTGTTAAACAATCAGCTAACGGTGTTATCCACTGAGACCAATTATAGCAGAATTGTTGGTCATCAAGGGAGAAATCGGATTCAAAATGCTAAGACTATGTGGGGACATGGAGTAATAGTTACTCTTCCTGTTACGCATGACAAGTGCCTTAGGGAGAAGGATTCCCCAGATTACTTCACTGGACAGATGTGGAAAGGCTTACTTCCCATCTGCATAAGTACTGTAACCTTCAAAGGTGATCAAAGTGATTCTTATTCGGATGGGCTGCGATCACTTGGAAACAAGTCATTGGTCATTCGGCTGTCACCTAACTTAACGACAAATGTCGAATCATCTACACAAACACATCGGACCTTTCCCCCAGCTAGAGCTCCCAAAACTTCAAGAGGGGTGAAGCACAGTTCTCAAATCTACTGTGATTTGTGCATTTAATAGGTCAAAACAATGTTATTCGGGTTGACATTTAAGAAAAATTTGATGATTAGAGGAATTAAAGAGCTCGAGCATATTATTATTCCAAACGTAGTGTATTTTACCGCCTCTAGTCGTTCGTGTTGTACAGAAAAGTTGCCTTTTCCTCCTCAAAATAGCTATTCAATTTCTTCCATTTTTAGTACCAGCCTCAGCGCCGACCATTGCCGATCTAACCAGATGCAGAACACTCATTTTGCTTTTGATATTGGTGGATGAAAGCTTCTTTTACCCATTAGGATTATCGGTTATTCTCATGGCTCTAAATTCAAATGCACCATCCACCCACCTTCTTTTAAGCGCAATTACTGGGAATAAAAGGTGCTTGCTCTGTAAAGCCCTTACTGATTCCTATTCTTAATATGGATAGATGCACTTCG
The DNA here is from genome assembly GCF_000524195.1 of Echinococcus granulosus. Classification (NCBI taxonomy): domain Eukaryota; kingdom Metazoa; phylum Platyhelminthes; class Cestoda; order Cyclophyllidea; family Taeniidae; genus Echinococcus; species Echinococcus granulosus. The sequence continues at coordinate 650,605 of NW_020170405.1, read as the reverse complement.
ACACTGCTGATTTCAATAAAGTTATCTCCCAGTGGCGCTCTTAAACGCCCCTTTTCAATTAGTCACGGAAAAAGAGCGTGATCGCATTGTGGACAAAGAGAAGACGACGTTTACATCTTCACAGAGCTAAATTGCCTTGTGTTTTTCTTCAAAGGTGTTTGTGCTTTAGGCGGAAAAAAGTGAATGTCGTTTTTTAAACAACCATTTACATTTCCTGGTCAATTATCATGATCACATGTGAGCTGAGGAGGCAGCAATGCCTTAGTCTATGAACTACGGTATATGAGATAGACAGGATTGAATAAAAGCTGGTTTTGACAATAAACTTATTGATATGCCCACTAGTCCAAAAAATGCCAAAAGGAAAATGAGAACACTAGTCACATTAATATCTGATGTCATAAAGTGGAAAGAGGAGCAAAATCACCTACTGCGAAGTGTTTTTACAGCAACAGTGAGCTCCTGTGCACTGCAAAGAGGCCGATCGAGAGGATCTCCGCGTCGCAGTCCAGGCAATACTTTGGCAGGCTCGCTAATCACGCCCGCGAAGACCACTCCGAAGGCGCCAGCGCCAATTTGGCGACCGAGACGTATGCAGTCGCGCGGCACCTCCCAAGCGGGGTCGCTGGGAATCTTGTAGGCGCTCGGCTTGCCTTCTGCTTCACCACCATTCTCACCGCCTCCACCACCGTCACCTCCTGCGGTGACTGACGCGTCCACCTGAATTATCACAGCTGGCACCTAGGTGATACATCGGGCTATTTGAATATAAACGGTAGTAGTTAACCAACACTAGGAGAGGATGGGCTAGTCTTTTAAGCTTGAGTCCCCAGTTTACCAAAAGTTCATGGAATCAAGGGATAGATTGAGGAGAGATTGATATTCCATGATTTAGCAAAGTGGTAAAGGGAAACAAATACTACACATTACTTTGACATGCTACCTCTATTCTTTAACTATTTTGCATTATCATAAAGTTGCTGAAGCATTTGAGACTTGTAGATGTTTTGGAAGCAAACGCTATTCTGATCAATTCCATCCGAAGAGTTTTTGAACTTATCCGACTGACATTTCTTTGTCTGCGGTAACAATGCTTATCAATAATACGTTTTGGAATACGTTTTGTAGTTTGTTTCATAACAAACGTTTTTTTAACGATGCGGCATCGTAAGCTAGAAATACATGCCTTAGTAGACAGCAGAAATACAAGGTTTTAATTTGGGGTTCCCGCGAAGCCAGTAGATCTCGAATAAGACAAGGCCTCATATTTAACGAAGTTATTGGAAGTACTGCAGCACAATTTTAGCATGAAACATGGAAATGATTTCTAATAAACTACTTTATCACTCTTGAAGACCTGGTACCCACCTGAAGATTTCTTCCTACTCTGGAGCATGCACCACCAGATCGTATTCCAACGTAGGAGGCTGTTGAAGCATTGGTAGCATCCTTGGCTACCTGATGGGAGCAATTGTGAAAGGGAGGTGCAGACCACGGGTACAGTAGGTTAGTCTCCCTCACCACCTTGTTGGCCGCTTTGCTCCACTTTTTGGACCCAAACAGAAAGAGAGGAAGTTGCTGTCGACGCCAGGCTAGAAATACCAGGGCTGTCAGAGTCACGAGGAGAATTGCTAGCAGGAGACAGATAAAGGTGAGGGCTGAAGGACTTGTGAACACCTCCAAAGTGCGTTCGCGGAAGGGCTTTGTGGATGCCAGAGCGCTGAGGCCTGATGAAACAATAGAGAGGAAAAGGCGTTGCGTCTCTTGACATTGGTAGAGAGTCCATTTAGTGAACAAAATCATTTGCAAAAATGCATTCATTTGTAAAGAAGAAAGTGCGTGTGAGTCAGCTCCGACTTTAAGACTATTAATTATGATATGAAGTCTGCATGCCATCGTTGTAGCGCATTAGCAAGGGCTACAGTTGTTAGTGGTGCAGTCAATGGTTGAACCCCCTCATTTCCGTCTAATGGAAGTACATTTTACGGAGTCCTAATGGTCATCCCTTAAAACCACATGCATTTACCTCGATGTGGACTAGAAGAGGCAAAAACAGAGTGAAAATGCCCTCCCACTACGTGATAATACATGGAGAGTCGAAATGATTCCCACCTCCGTTTTCCCTTTTACGTGGGCTAGATAAGGGCTAGAGATGAAACCGGCTAATTCAACTTCTTGAAAATGCCTTCTATTGCATATGCACTGCCTCTGCATCACCCGAAAATCCCCTTTGTAAGTGCTTTTGAGGGAATATCAAAATTAGAAAGGATATTTGAAGTCCAATTTCGGAATTGAGAGTTAGTTTATAGGCTGAGTAAAGGAAAACGGATTCATGGTCCAAGCAATAATTTGGCATGCAGATGGTAATTTTAAACTAGACATGTTTGGGGTTTAAAGCCAAACCTTTTGTAGTGATTTGCTCCCCTGTAGTTTAACCAAAAATCTGTCATTACTTTGAAATCAAGCTATTTTTTTTTGTGTAAAAAGGAAGAGCTAAAAATTTATGCAGTAAAAGGGAAAGTAACAAGTGTCATGAGCCACCAAGAATCCATTTATCTAATCCCCTTGTATTTGTAAACAAAAACAGTCTCTATTATACTTTTGTAGGCCTGAGATATTGAAGCAGGTCAATTGTAGGAAAATTTATTTTCTCCGCAGTTCACATCATCTCCAAGAATGTTGAGCTGTTGAAAATAAGACGGATGTTACAGGAATTCACAGAACCATTTGAAAAAGGCGACCCATTCCAGCGCGTTTTTGGCTCGTAATAGGCCTTTTCAAACATTTTGCAATTCAAACAAACCTTTGTTTGCTAAAGTAGTATCCTTTTAAAAATGGGTTTTTTGGCTGATCATGATCTAGAAACCAAAAAGCCTCTGGAACGAAACGCCAGAATTCTGTGTATTGGCGGTAAGTCTGGATTGACTGATTGAATCTCACATCAATTTGCATCAACCAAGAAGCCAGCACGTGGGTTTCCAGTAATGTCCGACACCTTCTGACCGAATTAACAGAAGACGATTGCCTTTGAAAAGAGGTAGGGTAGTAAACGATAGTGTCAGCAAATGTGAATCGTAACTCCAGTGAACATGAATGAAGCACACATGATGTTCTTTTTCTGTCACGTATTGTCTGCTTGATAATTTAATTCACATCACCGGCCGAGCTTAAACATGAAAATGCACTGATGTAAGATTCATGAACTACCATTTTGCAACGACGGATTAAGGCTGTGAAGAGAATGATAAGCAGTCAAAAGTCGGCGTGTCCAAATGGAAGAAGCAATTTGCAATCTCAAAGGCAGCAAAAGTTGTAAGCCAGCCCTTTGAACAACCTAAGGTTGTGTAACACCAGAAGACATAAACGAAGACAAGTTATGAAACAAGGGAAAGAGAGGTATCACCCACTGGCACAATCCTCCACCTGGAGGAACATGTAACTCCATCGGGCTGCGTGCATGTTAGGCACTGAAGCCACGCAGAGGTAGCCACCAGTGTCGTTCATACCGACGGAGTGGAGTTTGTACTTCAGGTGTCGGCTCTTGGCCTTCCTTCTGGTGGATGTCTACAACAAGGCCGCATCATCTTAATGCTCTCATCGCATTGTTCGAGTGTGTAAAAGGCAAAAGAGTGAATTAAAATGGGTATCTATCACAAGTATGTACAAAATCAGTGATTCGCAGACCGTGCTGCAATAGGTATTTATTAGTAACAATAAAATTTAGTCAGACTAATACCTTTAAAATAAGGTAGAATTTATTTGAGATTTCATGCAATGCTTCGCGATTTAAGAGATTTAACCTTAAGAAATACATTATTTTAGCTGACCGTGATATTCTTACAGCTTTTTAAGTAAAAGGAATGGAGATAATTATTGTCGGCATGAAAGACGCTACAAAATTTTCACTGCCTATATTCTATGATAAGTTTAGTGGAAACCATGAGGTTCAATATTTACGCGCAACATCATTTGTCTTCTAGGCTTAATGGGTGATCCCGAATAGGGCTTATATTCCAAATTATTGTCTGGGGGAGGTAGAATGGAATTTGAAAACACACAGCAAAGTTGCAAATGCATTTTTGATCACATGCCTTTTGGACCACCCAAAGTGAAGTAGACGCACGCACCCTTTCTTTGACCAGCCGCCAATGTAATTATTCAATTTAAATTTTTGTAAACCGAGAGCTCCCAACTAGGCGCGATGTTCTCTCGAGTCACCTTCCCATCCCCCCGTGCCCCAGACACCATGCACACACCTAGGTGTGTACACTTGTGACAGCAGTGATGGCCGCGTTTGCAGTGAATTGAGCCGCATGGGGACGATTCCAACCAGCGTTCTTAACAAGTTATTGTAATCATCACTGTCTTTTAATGACGCACGTATCCCACTGCCTCTGCAGGATCTGGATATTAACGAATATCTGCATTATACACGTGACACTTGTAGATATGATAGCCAGTTTACTGGTAGCCTTGCATCCATAACACCATCCACAACGCATGTTGTTGACGCGATTTGTTGAAGTCATACACGGATTCAAAGCATTGAAATATTTTGATTCTGATTAGTCAATTTATAAGGGTAAAAAGAACAAAAAACAAAAGTATCATTTTAAAAAGTGGATGTTGCGCATTCAGTGATACAAATCTGAAAGGATGGTCAATTTACGCAAAAAAATAGTATTTAGTGGCCTTTGTTTTGTTTGACCGGAGGAATAGGGTCTAGTAATTCTGAAGTTTGAGCATTATAAACTTCTCACGAAAACTACGTTTTCCGCACATTTTTTACTGTTGAATTATGAGCCTATTCGACACTGCAATGGTGGCGAACATGACCATCTGACGTTTCCGTTCCAGTACTAAGAGAACCAAGGATAACTTTCACATGCCCTTCTCTTGCGGAAGATCCTTGCAGATGCCTTCGCGTGGGGTAATTTTGGTGCAGGTACTTTTTCTGGAAGTTCTATTGCCACTTAAACAAGGGATAAGGTTAAAACCTTGCAATTTTTTATTTTGGTTAAAATATTCCCCAAATGAAATCATTTACGTTATGTCCAAATCGCAACATTGAGACGGGTGATTAAAAGACTTAGTTCTCTACTTAAAAATATTTTTCCATTAAAACAGTTGCCTAGTTTGATGTGGTCTTGAAATAGCCCAAGTGCTTTTTATTTTGCCTTTAAAATCATAAGTTATCGAGTTTTACTGACTACAGCGTTAGGAAAGACAAAAAATTTGACTGTCAGCTTTGGAAGTCAAAACCCACATCACAAGCCAGCAAAAAGCACAGCAGTAAAAGCCGACTGCAAGCGAGTAAAAAATGTGGGTGCAATGCCTTTTTTGTGGAAAGATGGCCTATTTGTTTTAGAACGCGGTCTGCAAAACATTGTGTTTCAGAACATACGAAGTCCAATATACTACCTAAATCGGGAATACAATTTTACTACGCTTACTTTGTAGGAAAACACGAGGTACCAGTGACTAAGGTGACGCCATATTTTATGCCTTTCTTTTAACCCTTTAAGTGGGAGTCAAATTGGCTTAAAGGTCTACCGTTTATTCACGCCACAGTACTTGAAACAAACCACTTTTATGCAATTTGATTTGCAGAAGTAAGCAAGTCTTTTTTTTTGTATTTTTTTAGTTAAACAGACCTGTATAACTCGGGTATTGGTGTTCCTGAAGTCGATGCCTGTTCCATGATTGTTCGCATCTTCAAGACTGGAAAGTGTGAAGAGGGGATCTAGTCGGTAAAGAGTTAAATTGATGCCATAGTTGATGGGCTCCGCGCGGCATTGGAATTCAAAATTCTGTCCCACACACACCGTGCTGTTCATGTTGAAGTCGAGGGAGAAGGGTGGCGCATAAAAGTAGATCGGAATATCTGGAGAAAAGGAAATAGTCACAGTGTGTAAATGTCTATGCAGGGGAAACCTGATCTTCATCCCGACATACAGTGCCTAATACTAATACCACTGCGCCATTTTTTAATGGAACTGACGAGGTTGCGCCCTTTACACCGTGTCAAGAAGAATTTGAGGAGCAAATGCAATAGCTGTTTGTTGCATTAAAGTTCACTACTCCTTCTACGCGGCTCCAGAATTTGCGGCACATAAGAGTAGCTCAGTAAAAAGTATTTTATAAGAAAAAGTACGCATTCTTCAATTCGGAAAGACGCCTCCTAACAGAGATACTGCTACAGATAAGCTTTGAAACAAGGAAGCCGTAAAATTTCACTGATAAATTAGGTAGTGGAGTAAGAGGTCTCCATAAAATGGTCATCATTGTCTATAAGAATAAGTGCAATATATTAATTGTTTGTTTAACTCTGCACTTTAAAGATTCGCCTGGCCTCTGAGCCTTGCCAACAACCTCAAGCCCTACTGTACTTCGGCATTACATACTCTGAAAGACCATTACGTCTTTTTTCTTCTTTGGAAAAGTCTCGAGGCGCTACATTAGAATCCGACGTTCCCATTTCAAGGGTTTTAAATGCTTTAGAACTGGTTCATAGCAAATGCTTCAAGTTGTTAGCTCAATAAAGCAATTATCTTTCGATCAAAAAACATATTACTCACCCAAATTCCAGAATTAGTGATATCAAAACAAAAAAACAATTATGGATAGCCTACCTCTTCAAATGTTTTTCTGGTTATAAACCACATATTTACAACGTGAGAGTGGCGGTCCATGGATCAACAGACAATAGCTCTGCTCTTTTTTCGTCCTAACAACCTACCAGTCAAACGTACAGTAGGGCCATCATGTACGTGGAATAACTAAGGTAGCAGTTCGTAAAAGTACCCATAAACTCGGAAAATTTACCCATAGAGGTGAGTGAGGAGCAGAAAATTAGAAGCCACTTTCTTATCACACACATTCAAAGGATTGAACGTCTTGCTCCGCTCTGGAGACCATCAAAAACATCTCCGTTAAATGCGGATTCCTTTGAAAGGGAAACAGAAATCTCGAATTTTTGAAAATTTTACGGCCTTTTTTTACCCCACAACTGTCAGACATGGTTTGTTCGCAAAGTAATGAAACCCAAATATGCATAAAATACTTGTGGATGAGGCAATTAAACAACCCACCAGTATTAGTGGGAAAAAGTATTCAGTGCAATGCACCGACAGACATTAAGAGACTGTCGATTCAAAAAAACTGTAATAATTATGCACTAAGTACCATTTAAAAGCCGCACGGATAAATTCTAGGGCACCCTCTCAACGGTTATTAAAAGAATAGCAACATGATTTACTAGTACCTTAGTGACCATCCCCAGGTAGACATAATCAAGTCCGTGCACAAAGTAAAAATGTTACGTTTCAATAGACTGTTGGCGTTTGAAATGAATGCCTGCTTGATTTTCAGGGCAGCTCTACCCTTACACAAAATGGGTAACATACAGCAATGCATTAAAACCAAAAATAGAGCGATTAAGACAAGTATAAAAGCACGAAGAAGGGTTTGAGGACAAAGTGGAAAGAATGCAGTTGCATGCACGTTGTCTGTTCACGCTACTCCGACATGCTAATTAGCACCATAAAAAGAAATTTCACAACACCGAATACACAAAGCAACAAATCTCCTACGGGGTGCAAGTCCAGGTTATGTGATACATATGAAACGGTTTATATAGGAATTTCATGTCGGCATTCAAAAGGGAATGATAACTTCTCCCACTACTAAACATTAATTATAGTAAGTGAAATATATACATGATTTTTCTAAGGCTTCTAAGCACTATGCTTTAGGACACCTGTCTTGGCATCTTGGAAATGACTTCGCTAAAACTGTATACCAATTTTAATCGTGGATATTATGCTTTCTGCTCGATCATCACATGCTTCCTGGAGCCCTCTTATATCAATAAGAAGGACGTTTTTGAGTGCTAAAAATTTACTGATCTTTTCTACTTTTGACGCTGTAGTCGTAGGAAATAGAGGGGTATTACAGCTAGAGCCAATGTCCAAATTTATGGTGAATGAAACGGATTGTGATAAGAGGTCCAAAACACAACGAAATCGGGGAGTTTCTATTGGTTAAAACACATTACCCAGTGTTAATGAAGTGATGACACTGCGTTCATCAAAGTATTCATCCACTTTTTATAGCCAGGAAGTTAGCTTAAAGCAATAGCTGACGATCCTGCACACATTTGCAGATTTTTCTTTTCACTTTGAGTAAAGCGATAGCAGAACTCAACGAATGACGTTGTTAAGATAAAAAAAGTAGTGTTCTAACAGAAAGCGAAATTATGGTTATAAGAGTGTATCGGTTGGTTGCTTTTGGCATCTACTTCAACTGTATTGAGTAATTCCATATGGAAAGAGTCCCTCCTCCTTGACCATATCAGCTAGAATAATCAAGCGGGAAAGAAATCATTCTGTCCCTTTTACAAGACACAAAATAAATGAATCTCCTCCGTAAATGCAATGACAATCTATGCCGTGGCTCAATTTTGCTCATCGGAGCAACAGAAAGGTATCTTGGGAAATTGCCTTCTTTTCTGCATTCATTCTCACCATTGTGTACTTTATAAATGAAAATGGATGTTAAGCACAATTTTCAAAACTTAATGCAGCCATCCATCAGTCTGAAAAGATGGTAAATGGGTTGGACTGTGAGCCTCTACAACAGACGTCTCTCCTCCTGCCTCCGTGTCATGAAGCCACATCAATTAATGGGACAGTCGCGTCACTGGGACTCAGTAGACCTTTTAAACTTTGATATATGCGTGATTTAAGTTATTCATTTCTGCATTGGGCGATAAACCAACTTTTAAAGTTGTAATCAATTGGCAACTTTTGTTTTGCTCAAAATAATGACAAGCAAGCTTTCATTTGGCAGGGAATGCGAGTAGTATTCAGAGGGAAGGAATCTACACTAAAGACGCCGGCACGACCTTCCGTGATTAGAGCAAACGGCAGCTTATTTAAGTGAAAGCATGCATTTAAAATAGGGAAGATATTTACAAATGCTAATTTAATGCACAACTTTGTGACACTTTTACCTAAAACGACCAAAAGTCTAAATACACATGCTAAATGATTTCGCCTTGTCACTGCAATCCGGCCCCTCCCTCAAACATGCACATTTTAGTTTTTGAGAGCAATGGAATGTGCCCACTTCTTCCACAAATTCCGTTCTGCCCCAAAACAGGTTATTTTATCCGGTATTGGGGATGTTTGTACAGGCTAAGGGCTGCCGAAGCAAATACCTTTCAGCGGCAGCAGAAACTTTAGCACTGCAGCCGCTGCTGGTGGTGCTGCTACTGTTTCTGTTATCTTCACGTCTGATGGCAGGTAGTCACGGAGTGTTTTGCGAAACAGCGCACACACTGACTCTCAAACATCGCTTCACTCCATGACAGGTTTGTCGTGTAACAAATGTCAAAATTGTGTTCTCAGTCACATCTCCTCCTCCCGATTGAATTCACGTCCCCCACTCCCTTCTCTCCCCCTAATCTAAAGCCTAAAGTGAGTGTTGACCTTTTCGTGGAACAAAACAGTTTAGCTTTCTTGGAATAACCGTAAATTCCAAGACGACAAACGTAGAAGGTCTATTGATTTAAGGCTTCAGCATTTAGTAGAAAATAAAAGGTTCCACGCAGACCGGAAGCGAAGATTACATTTGCGGTGCAATATAATATTACTGCGGTCCTTTAATAGATTCGGCTAAATTAGATGAATACACAACATTTCCTATGAATTGCTTTATTTCCACATGACAACTGCAATCCGACGGGTAGTACAACTTTAAATGCTTGGAAGTATTTACTCTTAAATGAGTGAAAGTAGAAACGGTGACGACGCTACTTGAATGACCCTACAATTACCCGGCATAAGATTAATTTGGATAGAACCTGATAGCTGCCTTTAGTTCCATTTGGATAGGACTACGCTAATGTGGCTACCAAGAGCTTACTTATTTTGAAGCAAGAATTTTGCAGGTTGGATAGTTGCGGCATCAATTTTTTAAGCATTGTTTAGATTGTGTAGGTCATGCCCCCATCCCGTGTCGGGGTAAATGTCCACCAGGTCAGTGTGCAGCTACAACCAATTTATAATATCCTTTTGGACAACCAAGGCAAAGTGACTTAAACTCCGAACGCTGCATCTGATTTACGGGTATTGTTGGCACACTAAAAACACTAGCTGTTCCAAAATTATAGGAGCTTCATTTTGGTAAAAGTGGAATGTTGCATAGTCTCAAGTTTGTCTTGGTCACGTGCAGACTACAGAACATGGAACTGTTTCTATTTTAAACACTACCATTCCAATATTTTTCTATAAGATACTTGGTGGAAATTTGAAATGCAATCCTTGGGAATTTTGCTTTACGAATAAATAAGGGGTAAACCGCTTTTAAGGCATGGAAATCACTCCGAGAAATAGCTGATGATCTCCCAGTTTTCCACTACAGACCCTCGAGACACATTTAGCATGTCAAATATAGGATTGAAACTTTAAAAGGGTAAAAGTGGCGGAATTATAAAAACTGTATAACAGAGGTCGAACAATATTCCTTTTGGCGAAGACGTTGAATGCAAGTTCTAAATGATAAAGAATTTGGTACGGATATCACAATATGCATTATTCAGACCTGGAAAGAAGTCTACCCCTAACTCCGAGGTTCATAGTAAATTCATGCGAGATGTAGAAAATATTTTGTCAAAAAAATTTAGCAATAAAAAGATTGCTTTATGAGCTTAGCTGTATACGCAACTGTTCGCACCGAACCAAAAAAACATGATTATGTGCACTGTAGTTGTACTAACCAAACACACGCATATGTGATTTGACCGTCGCTTGAAAAAACACAAGCCTTCGGAATTAGAAAACTAGTTGGCTATGCGTTCCGCCTGGAACTTCAAGCCAAGGGATTCGTCTGCCCACAGCAGCGCCAACATCTGGAATGTTCAGCTACAGCACACTTTTGAACGGCCTCCTCTTACTAGCCCAGCGAATGCATGATTCATTGCACTGGAATATTTTTCTTAATTTTCCATTGTTTTTCTATGTGATAATGTCGGATATTCACACGGCTCCAAATAAAAGCTACCGATAATACAAAAAAATTAAAAACAGCGACTGTTGGAAGGATTATAAAATTGCTTCAGTACACTTCCACCCGTCCACGAGCTCTCAAGCATAATATGAATTCAATTTCTGATCTCCATATTGTTGACATGAAGTAGTTCTGTTGGCAAGACCCAAGATAAGTTTCATCCATTTTTGAAGTACGCTATGCTAATGCGAAATCTCATTCTTAATTGTGTTAAAAAACTGTACTCCTCCTCGACTCGAACATCCGGGAGGTGGTGATAACAATCAGCTCTTACAGCTTTATCGTAACTTTTTGAAGACTACGCAATACTTTTTTTACTGCTACTTTATCTAAACTCTCCCTACAGGACATTCAACTTTAACCTCTGTTAAAACACTCCAACTATTTCCAGCACGGTTTATTAATCTGCACCTAGAACTTGCAATGGGATACAAAAAGCAACATCGACACTGTCAAAAGTGCCATCAATATTTTGTGTGTGGACTTACAACTGCATCTGAGTCAAGTATGAATACATAAATCCCAGTTTACAAGGAGGTAGCAACGCAGCACGGTGTCCTTCTTACGTTACACGAGGGTGTGTGTGTGTGTGTGTGTGCGGTTGTGTAGTTAGAGGGCGGCCCAGAGCCTGCTCACACACCATTCAGGGACGGATGTCCAAAAATCGGTTAGTGCGCTTTACACCCACCTACTCCAGTGGAGTTTGCCTTTCTTCCGAGACCAAAAGTGCGCACTCAGAACCCACTCAAAACTGCATTTCGACCCACAATGCTTCAGAATTCAGTTGTGGGGTTTTCGGCCAAATTGATGGAACTAAGCAAACGGCCACTATTAATTTTGGTGCTAAAAGGAACTGTTGAAACGGTGGACAGCGTTGTATTCAGTAATTCAGTATATGTAAAATGATGTTTAGCATCCATTTCCTCTAGAGAGATTGGTTAGTTAATCGACGAAATTCCGCTATAGTGATACATTCCACTACTATTCACCGACTTCTCTTTGCGGTTGTGGTTAAGGCTAAGGAAAAAACTGGGAGAATAACCTTGACCACACTTTGGCGCGTTTTCAATGTAAGTTTTTTTTTCATACTACCTGGCCAACTGTTGGCTGCAGATTATCTACCGATGTGCTGATAAATGATGTTACGCGGGTCTATGTGTGCACCCACGTACAGGGAAAAAGAAGGAAACACATTATTAATCACATGCCAGAAGGAAGCACTTGATCCGGATGGAAGTGCTTATTACAGCAACTATACTTAACCCTACATTCCTTATAATAGTCCAAACATAAAATGTATCAAGGTGGTTTCCTAAGAATACTCATCATGAAGTTATTTAACTTACAACCCCGAACGGGAGATGCAGTGCACCCCTGATAACTTTTATGCAGCAAATGACACCAAACAAGAATCGAGATTAATGATTTTCATTAGAAGAAACCAGCGTACTTCCTTATTCGAAATCACAGGGAACTTTCAAAGATACTCCCACCTTTCAAAATGTTGCAGGAACCTTCCACTTTTAAAATTGCAGTACTCACATAGCATATTTAAAAATGTGAATAGTCAGAAAAAATTTGAGATATACATATCCAGTCCAAATTGCTTAGACTAAATGGGCGTTTATTTGTAAGAGGGAATTAGGAACTAACACGGTGATGGCGCCAACTTACAGGCCACAACTTTTATGGAGGTTTTACGACTTTTATTTGCCTAGGAAGTCATTCCACCGTGTGACATTCGAGGTGGCAAAGCTAAAATCACCATTATTCGCTCGCAATGAAATTCGAGCCTGTCCTAATAGCTTTTTAGAGGTACCGGAAAATTGGGGACCTCGTAACTAGTGAGCATTAAATGCGGGTTGGCAACTCTCTTATTATGCTTCAGTCAACTATTCAGTAACCACAAGATTCCTGATATAGCTATACAAAGCATGATTTGACCCATCACAGAATAAATATTCTGGTATTCTACTGAGGAATATAAAGGTAGCCTATAGTAGCTTAAGCAGAACTACAGCACTTTAGTTTAAAACAGCCTGAATCGTACTAATGTCAAATGCTAACTACATAATCTTTTTGTCTATAGAATGTAAATCAGGAGAAAGCGGAGAAACCTTCTATCCCAAGAAAACATTACCAATAGAACAATATTTATGCATTGCTATATTCAGTCGAAGTTTTCATCAAATTTTCGCTTGAAAACTCATACTGTTGTAAATTGTTGAAGTTTAACAAGTATATACATTGCATGATTTTTGATAAAAGCCTTATTCAACAGTTACATACTTTTGAACTATCGAAGTGAGTGATAGTTAAGCCTTGAAAACGAGTCGCTTGGCTTTACTTTAATGTAGCGGATATTTAAGTCACCAAAGTTTAGGGGCCATATAGGAAAGTGCGTTGAGGGAGATGTTAAAGCCTTCCAAGTATGTAAGTGCCAGTGCGTACTGAATTACTGCTATCTGGAAGTAAATAAACAGAATCTTTAGTTTAAAACGAGAATTTATTGAGATACGTTTGTGATTTAACTGATAAAACTCGTGATGAGCAGTTAAATAAACTCTGCTTCCTCAGGCCTAATTAATGTTAAAAAGGAATCAGGAGGCAAGCGAATTTTGCGTGGGTAGTGTATCATGGTAGCTATTCTTGCAGTACAATCGCAAAACGATAATGGAAAAATTACCGTTTGAGCCCATGAAATCTTCTGATGACATCAGGCCATCCGAATGGTCACCGCTCATCGGTTGCCTACAGAACAAAAAAATGTAATAATTGTATTTACTGACAAACTCTTAGTTCAAATACACCGACATTGTACGTTTTACATCAATCTCAATTGCAGAAAATCTTTAGAGACTGCCTAAATACCCAAAGAATAAAAAGCTTTTTACGTAAGAGTGCTACAAGAAATTTGTCTACTTTGCAAAGCCAAGTCAACATTAGTGCTGGGTATTGCAGTTTTTCGGTCCGTTTGGGTCTCAAAATGGACTACACCGTTTTGTAATACGTAGTGCTTGAGGAAAGACCACACCAAGGTTTTCTCACTGATTCTACTAGATTTGCAATATGGAAATGCTACCATGCTTAAACTTTCATTCCAATTCTTCCAATTTGACTAATGCTGATTTTGCGGTGCTTCACGAATTTGGTAAGTTAAAACGGTAATTAAGGGAATTATTAGAACAAAAGCACAAAAACAGCTAAGCTTAAACATAACTTTGAGGGTGAGGATTCACGGATAAGTCAAGGGCATAAGGCGATTTATTCTTTAGGTTGACTGCCAGCTAAGGGTAAAAATAATAAAGCCGGTGGACTCCCACCCCGTTTTACTTAACGGTGGCAAATCATAACATGTGATGTTGAACAGCACATATTCAGACAGTTATTATTCTGATTCTCAAAATTTCGCAGATCAGGGCCTTTTTTAGTCCATCACACCCATACGAGGCGTTGGAATAATCTTATTCTATTAATTAGTACTGAAGCTTAGTCAACTTTGATAGTAGTCGGAACTCCAAAACTAATTTACAAGCTTCCGCTACCGAATTTGGTCTATTTAAAGTGAATGTAGAGGCATGACTTAATTTCCGGAATTTATTTAAATTTGTCAATTGACTGAATGATAAGCAGGCGGCACATTATTGGACGCAATGGTCAGAAAGTGGAATGGTTTCGGGGCCGAACATGAAATTTTCTCTGGTAAGAAAAGAAATAATCATATGTTAATGATGGAGGAACTCACTCTATGTCTAGAAGCAAGGCGGTTTTTAGAATGACTTACTATAACTTTAATAGTGATTCAAACTTGTTATTTAGTAGCGGGTTCAATTTCGGCAATTTTTCCATTTTTGAATTTCAAATGAGAGCTAATAAATATTCTCATCTACTTCCAACGCATTGTCATAAAGTTATGTTTTCCCAAACATTTAATGCAATTCAGTCGCTAGGCAAGTTACACTCACTGCAATTTATGTGACTTCAAACACATATGTCCCTTTGCCGATTTTGAAGCGGATGACACTAACGGCGAACACAGACATTGGAAGGAGAGAACTACAAGGGGCAGACACAAGCACCCCCAGTCTAGTCCTCTGGGGTCCACCACTTTGATGCCTGCAAACCATCCTGTCTGCAATCGGGGCTGTACATGCGCATGTTTGCGTGTGGACACTCAAACGGGTGATAGGCGATACCGCCACAGGACTCAAATTTGAACAACGACAATATGCATGATCGCAATAGCAAAACTCTCTACTACCACCGTCATTACTACTACCGAATTCGGTAAAGCCTAACACCAATAAGCGTAATTCGTGAGGAGGAGTGAACAAAGGGGTCAAGATCTTCTTGTGTGGTTAAGGCTAGTTTGACCCTATCCATGCCACCGTGTTGGTTCGCCTACCCCTACAACACTCCAAATTGCATGTACATAGGATACGTCCAAAACGCAAACCCAACTCTCAGACTACAGCTCCACCGTAGTCATATTGGGATGATTGAGGAAATTCCTAAAATATACTTTTGTATCAAAAAAACAGCAGCATTTTCTGTTTTTTATGGAAAAATGTGAAATCAAATAAATTGGTTTATGGTTTTATTTAAGCAAAAATGTACTACTTTTTCTGACACAAAGTGGTGTTAAATTATTTTAGTGACATTGCAGCCAACTCTGAGTTTGGTGATTCAAGAAAGGACTTGGAGAAAAACAGCTTTACATTAAATAAACTGAAAAGCCATCTTCAGCCTTCTCATTACCACAAATTTGGATTATTTAATTAAAAATGAGGAACACTAGATGCCGCGCACATGTGCAGAGTCTGGAATGTAAATATGGACACCGTGTCAAGCTCGTATTAGGCATACAGATGCAAAATAAAACTCTACGTATTTGACAATAAAATGTGGCACTCTGCAAAGAGACTAACATAAGATTGTGATTATTATGAGTCACGTATTATAAAAGAAGTAGTAAACTTATATTAGGAGGCCCTTATTAAGACCCTGATAAGGTCATACGGAAACGCTAAATTTAAAATAATTTATTTCAGAGGGGGAAGTAATACAATTTCTTGCAATTTTCTGGTGTAATACAGCACAATATCGTAAGGCGAGCGATTCTGGAAAGGAAGGTCAACCTACTTTCCTGACCTCATTGTGTCTGATCAATTCAGGTATTTTACATTAACTTGAGTTCAAAAAATCATAACAATGAAAAAAAAGAAATTTCAATTATCATTAGGTCATCTGTACAACATGGCGTCTTTTGTGCAGACGGAACGACAAGCTACTACAGACACATACTAGCAATATGATAGTAGAGGAAAACAGGGCTGCTTAGTAGAGGTCTATTGTAAGTGCTGATACTGCGCTAGTTTAACGTAAAGTTTGCATATTTTTTGCTGCATAAGTGCTAATTTAATTGTCCTTCCTTAAAAATCGTCTGCAACTAAGTTATAAGCACCACCCAGATTCTCAAAACGGGCATTTGACATGCTTGGGCCGGGTATATTCGCTTACCCAACATCGTTTTCATCAACAAGGACACGGAGTTTTAGCTCGCCAGTGCAGGGATAGCAGTCAGCAGTCGTAGTGTTGGTGCCAACAATGCGAGCGCGGTAGATTCCCTCGTCCGCAGGAATAACTTGGCTGATACTGAGACGAGCTAGCCGACAGGTGCGTCCAGGTGGGCCGATAAAGCTCTCTGGGCAGATCACTTGGGATATGTCATTCTTATACTGTGCATGCACAAAATAGACAGTAAGCAGTTTTCTGTGTTCTGAAGACTCTCCCTCCCCTTCATCCTCGGTTACAATGGTTAGGGTGATGAGTAAGAGTTGGTGCAACAGTCAAAATACAGAATAATTGCCGAGAATTGGAAAAGTCTTATGCGCTCTTATTTACATGCTAATGCAACAGTCAGGTAAAACAGCATGAATGCGTAAAATAAAATATTCGTATTTACACTTACTCTGGATGAATGATAGCTGGTATTCAGGTGAAAGCCGTTTTCTACATTTTCACCTTTCGGTATGGAAGAGAGAAATGGCAAAAATGTCCACTGTACAACAGCTGCCGAAGTCTTTGAAGAATGAGAAAAAATAAAATCCAAAACCGCCTTTTCGCCAGTAGATACATATACGGGGTGGGCGATTATGTGACAAAATTCTAAAATAAAGTAAAGGGTAAGTGCCCTAATCCTGAATTTAAAAGCCTGTAAGAAAGGAAGAAATTCGTGCTTAGAGTCTTACTTATGATAACAAATTTGGAATTCAAAAGAGCTGTTTTGTTAATGAGGTTTACTAGTACATATATTAAAACGATTTAATTTGATGCTGCTTATAGCCATTCACATTTAACACTTAACGTCTCGGCGCAAATTAAAGCAAATATTAGAAGAGATAAGATTGTCGCAAAAAAGATCAAATTAAAAGACTTGATCTACGTTTATTGCAGTGGCAAGTGCTCCAAAAAAGATTATCAAAAATATGTGCAAATCTGCCCAATTAAATTAAAACGACAAAATTCAGGCAAAAAGTACGCGCGTGTAAAATACGAGTTTAAACTTTCTCCGTAAAGTCCTAAAGACACCTTAAAGATGTAAAAAATACACAACGAAAAAATACACATCCCTAAAAATACGGACAAAATCAGCCCTATGCGCCAAAAGTAAAAACTTACTAACAAGAAATAGTGCTGTCAAACAGAGAGCTTGGAGACACATTTTGATTCACGTTTCATTTACCAAAGTTCACCTTTTCACATTACGATAACCCAATTACTTTTTTGCTAGTTTGAAAAGTCGCACAACCTTGAATAAATCGGTTATTCCAAACAAATCCTTCTTGTTAATAAGAACAACAAAATAAAGATACGACTAGGGCAAGGTTTTAAATTTTATTTTTTTTGTTAGATGGGTTTTGCTTGTGGCCATAATCTGCTTGTAATGACTTAGCGCCCGTAAACCAGAATAATATTTGGTAAATAATGGTCAGGTTGGGTCAGATCTGATTCCCAGGCATGTCTCATTTATATATCAAAAACCAATAAATAGTCGGCACCTAGCTTAAGTTACAGTAAACCTCTACCTATTTTCTTTGATTCCTTACTCTGCTGCTGCCTGAGTGCACTTTAGCTGATAAGTGAAGATTATGAAAACTCCATTGTTGTGTTGATAAACATATTCACAGTCTAGTACGTTCTCTTAAAGCCATCCTGCATAGAATTACATTTTTGGCTCATTTGTGAATAGTTTTTAATGAATTCACGAACGAAACTTGGTGCACGATTGCAATTATGATTCGTAGAAGACCCTGTGTTTTGTAATTTTTACTCGAGTAATGCTTTAATAAATGATAATAACTGAAGTATGTAGTAATCCCAATGGTCCACGCAAGACGAGTGATGGCCCTATTGGCCAGAAGATAAATGCTATTTAAATCTCACGGTCAAATAATTCTTCTGTAATAGTGGCGATAACCAAGGCCTTAGTGATAATTCATCCTGGTCACTCTTCCCTTACGCCTTTCCTAGCCGATGATGTCACGCTTAAGATACGCATCCCTTTGTGTTGGTTTTCAATCTGCCATAAATTTTACGTTAACCCTACATGGCAAAGATTGTGCGTCAGCATACTCATCTTAGCAGCCATCGAGATGGGCGGGAATGAAGGCGCCTTTTAATATGCGCTGACTTGAATGTCGTAATGTGCTTAAAACTTAGTACGATATTAATAGATAGACAAGGGTTGACGCTTCCGCTGGCCGTGATGTATTGCTATGCTCATCACTTGACATAAATGCCATTTGTGTGTGCGCCGTTTCCAAATTCCCAGTTCGTAGCGTATTTGACCCACCAGCAACTGGGACGGTCAGGGTGCGAATTTATGTAAAATAAACTAAAGTAGATAGACGGGACCTGATCGTTTGAGCAGATTATCAGGGAAACTTACCCATTACCGGTGCCGTTGGGACAAAAGTAACTAGTGCACCACTGCCCGCTGCGAAATTGTAAATGGTAAAAGCAGAATCCAACCCATCCAAAATGTGAAAAAATGCTAGCTGTAGACTGCGGTTCCCCTTTCTTATTTAGAAGTGAGTAACCGCCATCTGTTCAGACGTGAGCGTAGGGCGGACCTCGACTTCGACCTTTCCATTTGCTTCCTTGTTTGCATTAAAAAATAATTGTGAACACACTTTAGCACTAAAAAGTAGAACAAGTCACCATTTTGGCAGTCTCTGTTTAGCTTAAGTTGAGAACCAAGCCGCCACGGAATCCATTGATGAGATGCACTTTTGGCAACCAAAACCTGACCCACATATGAAAAGATCACCCGCACCGCACAGCGCGTGACGCTTAGTGCGCCACATCGACGCCACCCACCATCAGCAGCGGTAACACCCAGGGCGTGTGGTCGACTGATTGCCGTGGTCTTATGACGCTGAGGCCCCGAAAACCGCGCGAAACGTGTTTAGTCAATCCGTCCATCTAAGGCGGTTAATTTAGTAATCAGTCATCACTACCAAGTGCTCTGGGTTGCAAATTATAATTTCCACCTCCACGTCTGCAAGCCCATTTCTAGCAAATAGGCCGGATTGAAGATTCGAAGAGGGAAACAAGGCATTGCTGTCAGTGGTCACATGCCGAATTGTTAACAGAGAGATACAAAATTGACATTGTCGAGAGTTAGATAGCATAATTCTGTAACAGAAAATCACAACGACGATTTAAGAAAAAGTTATCGAAAAATATATGGGGATAAAAGCCTGTCAGAGGATCCATTTTCGTTGGAAAAGGGAAAGGGATTTCCGATATAAGGCCAGTGATATAAGTTAACACCGAAAGCAACAAGTTTTGTTCACATAATTTTAGTGCTATAATAGACTGGGCAACTCAGCATTTGATTAGGGGGTCACTTAAGTCTTCATAGATTGAACTTTTACAAAAAAGTTAAGGGCTCCTTATCCCTTCCGTGCCTTGGTAGTACTTTGTTTTCTAACGACTCCAGGTAGGACAAGGGACGCTCCGCAGCAGTATAACTAAAAAGGGATTAAAATCAAAGATACGGACTGCCAAAGAGGAGATACGGAAATGCAGATATGTTCAAATCAAAGTCATAAAAGTTAAGCCAATTTTAAAAGACCATTTAGGAAGGGAAAAGATAGAAAGAAGCTAGAGACAACAAGTGTCAAAGAAAATGAAAAAAATAATTTATTAGGGACGAATCTCAGAGAAGATGAAACAAAATAAATTAAAAGAAAAAAAAACTAATATAAACGATTTGTCAAAGAAAAGGAAAAGGAAGTGAGTCCACATCCAACGTACGGGCGTATTGTCACAGGTGGAAACAAGGCAATCCAATGAGTGTTCATATGCCAAAATAGTGACAGGGGGATAGACGATAGACAATGCTGTCCAGATCAAATCTAACTTAAGAAAAGAAAATGGCGACACGGGTGTAGGAGAAAAGAATTTAAAGAGAGGTAACATTAGCTAAAGCATTCTCCGCATAAGGAATAAGAAGCCAGGTGAAACATCAAGGAGACCAAAGAGGAAAAAGACAAAAGGGAAGAAAAGATATTTACCAAAGAAAAAAGGGGATTAAAGGTTACAAAAATAAACGTAAGAAAAGTAAAACGAAAGAAAGAGAAGAACGAGAGGGTAAAAAAAGCAAAAAGCGACAAAAAATTAAAAAAGAAAAAAATAGCAGAAAAGGGGGGAAAAAACAAAAGAGCAAAAAAAAAACAACCAAATAAAAAAAAGAGATTACAACGATTAAGCAAAGGTATTACCACACTCCGCGCCATGGCCCTCGCAGACACCATGCCTTTGCCTCCTCCTCCTCCTGCTCCCACTGCTTGTACATGGAACTCGCCAACAATGCCTACCTACCAATTCACCAGAAAACAACACACACACACACACACACACGCAACATGAAGGTGGAAAGAAAAGAGGCAGCCTCACCCACTGGCGGGCGCGAACAACTAACCTGGTCACCGTGGACCAGAGCAGAGCATCCCCCTCTTTTCAATAATTACACGCACCTCGTCGCTTTTGCAAGTCTTTGATGTCGTCTTCTGTGTCGGAATACGAAATTTTTTATTGTTTTAGTTTCGTTTTCAATGCTACCGTTGTGTTCTTTTTGTTGTTTTTCAGGAGTTATTACCTTTTGTGGCTTTTCTTTGTGTTACGTTTTCTGTTCGTCTTTGGTTTCCGTTTCCTTGTTATTGGATTTCTTCCTTTTTGTTGTTTCCACTCTTTAATTTCGTTGTAATACGTGTTTGGTTTTGATCTGTTACTCCCGACCCGTATTTCTTCTCGTGTTTAAGTTTTATTTTTTGTGCCTTTCTACGTTGTCCTGCATCTGGTTTCTTATACGTTTTTCGTCGTAATTTTGGCAACTTGTCTTTTTTGCTGTTGGAGATATTTGGGTTGTTAGGGCATTTTATTCGCATACGGAACGACGAACATAAAAGAACACATTAAAATGTTGCGCGTAAACAAAAACTCAAGCGGGTGCAAATTAGCTGACTACATTTTGTGTAGCTCATACATCTTGTAAATCTTACCTGTATCTAACTTGTTGATTCTTTTACTATACATACCTGACATGTGATACAATTCTGAAGAAAATATGTCGCATCTATTCCTAGGAAAACACTAAAGCTCTTTAGTATAAGAATCAGACAGAGTTATGGGAAAAAATCTTATATTTTTTGACAAACTTGCAGGCACGGTGCATGTTGGCGTTTCTGCGTCGCGGTGACACCAGCCTAGCGAAATACTCCCGACTTTACTTCCGTCTTCTAAATTCACAAGTCCTGCATTGTCCATTTATTGATGATTTCCCAGCCTCACGTATAATCAGGTGACCCCATTTGTTTATATTAGGCCCCTACTACACTTCAATGTCGCAACTGCGTGAACTTTCCACTCTTCTTATTTTGGAAACCATTCCTGTAACATCTGGGTCCCATAAGATGCGCACTGCCTCGCATGTAACATCGAAAGATTGTTTTCTCTACGCAGAAAATACAGTCAACCCCACAATTCCCAATACAAAACAATGAAGTAACAAACGGTGGGCGAAACTCACTTAGTCACCGAGCAGAGAAACAGCATGGAGTCTGGGGGTGCTGCCGTTGGTTAAAACAAATTATGTCCAAATATTAACTTTAATGGTTACCAATGCTTCTTCTTTACTTGCTTCGAATATTTGCTCTCCTTCGTAAAATATTTTGCTCAAATCAACGTCTTCTTAAAGGTATTTTAAAGTGGTAAACCTCTTGACCTCTACTTAATGTATACCTCCACAATATCCTCCTTCCTTATATTCCTACTTTTGTCTTAGCCCCTCCTTTTCTAGATACACTGTATCCTGACTAAGACCCTTCCCTTCTGCACGTCTTCACCACCGACCAGCCCCAACACAGAAAAGGCCGGCATTCTTCCACACCCTAACAGCTTTTTAGGTACCAACTTTACACACATTCTGGAAGAAAGATAAGTGTACATGCAAACAGAAAAGGATAGATAAGGGCGTCTGCGGAAGAAGAGAGCCTCATTATGAGAAAAGATCGACGGTCTCATTGGGAAGCAGGATAGGAGTCGCGGGGTCTAGACCTAAGGCACGCCGGACAGGCTCTCGTGAGGTAAGAATGTCCC
This sequence comes from Echinococcus granulosus, assembly GCF_000524195.1. Taxonomy (NCBI): domain Eukaryota; kingdom Metazoa; phylum Platyhelminthes; class Cestoda; order Cyclophyllidea; family Taeniidae; genus Echinococcus; species Echinococcus granulosus. The sequence continues at coordinate 627,868 of NW_020170405.1, read as the reverse complement.
CTGGCCCGCGAGTGAGGCGGCTAACCAGGCATACCAGCTTGCCGACCAGCCGCCTGGCCGTGCGCACCTCGCGTCCGCATGCCCGCAAACTGCGCTCTTCCGCAAGCGAAGCAGACGAAAAGTCACCTAGCCGGCGGTGCTGTGCGTTGTAGAGGTCGCACAGTAGGCGTGAGGACTCCTCCAGTAACTCCTCGTTCCCTCTCTCTTCTCCATCCTTCTTCTCGTTCTTCCTCGCCTCATCAGCCTCCTTACTCGCGTCTACTGGTGCTGCTGTCGGTGGCGCTTGTTCTGCAAACCAAACAGGACCATCATGACCTCTATGCGGAAAGTATTTGGAATTTCATGCTGACAAAATTACCACATTCACAGTCAGCTGAGCTGTTCCGGATTTTCCGGCCATTTAAAAGTAGTTCTTGGTCTATTGCCTGTTTCCAATATCAGACACATGTTTAACTGGTCTGCAACTAGTTTTCACAACGAATTTCCACGTGTACGTATCAAAGTAGGAAAGTGTCGTACAGAATTTTTGAAGAACTGCAGTACTCAGGCCGGACTTTCCCGCAGACAACTTTAAATAGCAGAAAAAATTCATTTGGTTGGAATCAAAGAGAGTGTAGTCGTTTCTCATCGATAAATCCTGAGATCGTAATAAACGTAGGCATTAAGAAAGTACATTATTGAATGATTTTACCTAAAGAGCAACGGCAATCATACCAGGAAACAACATAGGATTTGATTAATAACCGATTTGGATCGTAAGCTAAATAATGGGGAAAGCAACTCGGTGACCCCCATCAGGCAGAGCTTACCAGACGCAGTTTTAGGAGTCTCAAGGGTAGAAGAGGGTTCAGCCTCTGTTAGCTCACACACCCCAGGGAGATTGCGAGTGATGGCGTTGGCCAGATAAAGTTTAAAGTCACCATCGGGATGGTCCCCGCAAATGACGGGTGGAATGATGGCCTCCAAAGTTCGACTGGCCTCACGCGCCTCCTTCCACTCCGCCGCGCAGTCCGCCAGTGACGCCTGCAATTCCATGTCGTCCTCCGCCTCGGTAACACACCGTAGACGGCTCCAAGGACAATCCTCCTCTTCATCATCCAACGTATCTGCGTCCTCCCGCACCTCCAAGGAGTAAAGCATGCGTGCGGGAAGCCAGGAGGTGGAAAGAAGGAGTTGGTTTGCTTCTGGACTGCAATTTGAGGCGCCGCTATCGAAAGTTGGCCCAAAACTTGCGTACGGGCCGTAGTTGAGGTACGTATAGGGAATCACTCGATTTCGACGGTCCTCGCGATAGCCACCGTTTTGTGAAAGATGGGTGCCGAAAGACAACTGACCCACCTGAAATACAGCAAATCAATTATTCCAGATTCTATTTCAGCGCACTCAGCTAGGTTGTTTGTAAGAAAATACAGGTCTCATGCGCATTTAAAATGAACGATGATACATTGATTTCGCTAGAGTCTACGTGACTGAAAAAGTTCAGTGAAATAAGGGAGCCTAACCTCTTCTCCGATGGTACGAACACGTTCAGTGGCACTGACAAGACCTCGATTATCAGGATTGAGAAGACCGAGTGCTGTCACCTCGCTAGCATCGTTGGAAGCCCCGGAGCCGTACAGGGGTTCATACATTAGCTTCGAGTCCTCTCCAATGCTCTCGAACCAGCGCCTGGCGAGAGCGGCAAGGCGCGCGGCTTCAGCCACGACCGCTGCACTACCTTCCAATGGTGTAGACGTCGAGGAGAGGGTATTAGCATGTTGGTAAGACCCAAAAAGTTCCTCCACGTAGTCACGCAAGTGTTTCACGTTTTTTACCTTGTTGGTGTGAACGAAGCGCTCCAACGCACGCAGGCTCAGTTTTGTGAGACTGTCACCTTTCTTCACCTAAAGTAACAAAAAATGGGATATAGTTAACAGAACACCAACATTAAGAACTAGGATATCAGTAAATTTTCGGATTTTTATCATAAAAAGAACAGTGACGGATAGTAGAAACTTCACTACTTGAACCAAAAACTTCCTAAATTGTCAATGGAGCAGAAAACCCCAGAATTAATTACACGAAAATAGCCGCAAACTAGCATTACTAAAGTTTTTGGCGAAAGCTATTCCAGAAGTAACCGCGATTAGCAAATTGCGAAGTGCAGCGTAGTATAGTGTGCTAGAACATGCATATGAAAACAGCACCTCTTTAGAAGCAAAATGGAAGAACCCATTGACGTCCTGCTGAAGAAGAATGGCTATTAATTCCAAACAGGCCTCTTTTGGTCGAGAAATTTGCCCACGCGACCGTTTGGTTGGTGGGATAGGATGAAGCACGTAACATTCAGAGTCAGAGGGTTTTCGTTTGCTACCATCGCCTTGAGAAGTCTCCTTGGGTACCTGAGCATCCAACAGAGATTCAAGAGTAATATTTCCGGTGGAATTTGATTTTGAGTTACTTGAGAGACCGCTATCCATTTCTAAAAAGAAAGCGACCAATGCGTTTTGAAGGGTGCCAAAATGACCTACATCTGCATGAGGATTTGGCAATATACACCTTAGTGCTGCAGAGCTTGTGTCAAATTATGACTTCCACCTTTGGTAAAGAACTTAGCACATCTACTGCCCAAAGAATTGCAACAAATTTTTCCCAGAAAAATGGTCGTCAAAATTCTACAGAAAAAAGCTTCGTATACCAGTCGCCATACAGCTATCTGTAGTTAAATATACTCTGAAAAGATTAACAAAATATGGGAGCAGATGCAGCAAGAAAAGACCAGAGTAAAATGGTCTAGCAAAGCACTTTACACTTCCTTAATGCGAACGCAGCCTGCTACGCTCACGGCAAAAACTAAGATTAAATATGCGTAAAGACTGAGATAGTCTAAGTCGTATTACACCACAATAACACAGCATGACATGGTAACGGTAGAGTAAGGCAACGCACACATCGACGAGAAAAGAACAATGCGACGCACACGATTTTGATGAGCCCGGAGGAAAATGACAAAACAAACAAAGACTCAGTAAACCTAAATCACACTAAAGGATTTATATGTTACCTAATCAAAAGTGATTTTGTGTGCATTTTACTATAGTGCGTTCATTCAAAACTTGACCAAATTTGGCGAATTGTTTAGTGGGGTAGGTGTAGTACTTTATGGTCAACATTATTTTTTTCTAAGTTGCAAAATTTTTGTTGCCTTCGTCAAACTTTTACTTGATTAAAGCCATTTCTCTGCAAATGAATTAACTGGTATTTTGACTGATGGAAAAATACAAAATTCAACTGTTGAGCTTCGTTGGGGAGAGAGGTTCCTATGTCCGATGATGTACCAAATTTATCATACGGCTCTACCTGTATGTCACTGTCATGTGTGTGTTAACAATCAGCTTACTAAATTTCTTGGATTAACCAGGAGGCGATAATGAACTTTCAGCTCCCTCTCAAAGTAGGCGCAAAAGAAGTCTGATTCATTCCCTTTCTGTCATACTTTTTTCTATATATACATGCCAATTTTTCAACTCCTACCTCTTTTATGGCGCGGCGAAAATTGCAGTGTTTTGATGGACTTCGTGGGCTCTATTCTCTACTATTTTTACTGTCACCTATTGGTATATCCACATCTTTGACGCCTTCTTCTGTCTCAATAGTTGTTCTTTTCCCATTCGAGCATGACTTGTAACGACTGTTAAAAATTTCGAGCAGTAATAGCAGAAAATTTGGAGCAAACATTGATGAGCAACTCCCGACGATGACTTTGCTGTACACCTTTTTAAGTGAAGATTATTTGTTAATTCTGTGGAGAGGAAGCACTTATTTCTGATCTTTCTCTCTTAAAACCCAAATCGAGGTCTATAAATACGATACACAGTTAAAAAATACAAATTTTGAGCCTAATATGTCCGCCGTTTAAAGAGGCGGAAATAGTCTTTTGTAAAACTCATAAGTAATCCCTATCTGCTTAATCAATCAGACTGCCGTAATTGCGTTTTAAAATGCATTTCTAATTGCCGCTGAGTCATCGTTCACTGGACAAATTCAGGAGATGGAGAACAATGAGGATTGAGTCTATGAGGACCACTAAAGGCCATGCATATTATCCCAATCACCTTGGCTTATCATGGACTTTGGACTGTTGGATAAAGTATTATAAAACCAGGGTAATTCATTTAGTGTGTTTGATGGAGGAGATGTCTGCAGTTGCTAGCTGCTCTACATCATTTAGATAGTCCCAATGTTAAAATCATAAATTCAGGCCGGCCTTCTCAAAGCACACCCACTTTGGGCATCACAATTCAGAAATCTGACCTGAAATGATTTCCATTCATATAAATTACAAATAATCTTCCAATTGAATACTGAAGTTGGGTAAAAAGGGTGATACTTATGGCATTTAACAGACAGTGGAGCACATTGTTGTCAAGATGCTTTGGGTTAAGATACCTCACGAGAGGATATTGGATTGGGCGTTAACGGAATGACTGTAGCGACCCGATTCTCTGCTGAATCCAAAAGAAGATGTGATGCTAGGGCAGAATGTGCATTACCTACGTGCAGAAGGACTGGCGGCCATTGGAATGGCCCGTAGGCCTTCAGTGCCAGCGCAACCAAAACGAAGCATGCTGCCAAGAATAAATGTATTGCATGGACCCATCCACCCCCCTCATTTTGAGGGTTGTTCCCTGCGCTCTCCTTGGTCGACCTCCCACATCGACTATTGCAACGTAGTCAGTAATGTAAGAGAAACATTTACGAGCTAACCGCAGCAGTCATCCAATTTACATGCAACTAAGACGATGTTTGACCGCAAATGGAACTGGAGTTTCTTCCTGCTTAGAAACCATAATGGGAGGAGGTGGAATGTGTAGGTCATCAGGTATGTTCATCGCCAGTCGAAAGAATACGAATAGAAAACCAGGCTTATTTAATATAGAACGGGGTTTAAAATAGTTTCGTAGGGATGAGTTGTCACATCTATTCCTCCTCGTAGCTTTATTCTTACTTCAGTATTGCCCAGTTATATCTATCTGGATTCTATTCAGCTGGTAAATAGGTGGAGGCGGTAACGCGTGTTCACGTAATTGACATCTTCATTTTGGCACCGTAGATTGCTCCAAAATGAACTTTCAAGATGGATAACGGCTGGTGCCCCTCGTTTCATTTGTGAATAGCATTCCAGCAGAGCATAAGGCTAGGGTAGTTGCCGAAGGCAGATGCAACAAATACCCTTCTTCAGTCACGTTAAGTTTAGCATTCAGCGATAATAACCGGGTGGTTGTCCTTTGGGATAAGTTTCACTATCTGCTACAACCAATGTAGCGGCCTGAGACTTCCCCGAAGACGAGTGAGGACATAATACTCGGGAAGGATGTATATATCCGACGTATAGTAGGGTTTTGGGCTGCTGGCATGACTCCTCTGGCCTACCACTCAGTGGATGTACAAAGGCGGAGCCTTAATTTCTTGTGAAACCAAAATTAAATTTAATTATTTAATCACAGCTTAGCATAACATGTGACGGTTAATGAAACTATGGCTATTACTTTATCCGTGGAGGATGGGATAGCAGGTGGGTGAAATAGGAATTTACTTGAAAATAAGCTGCGCAGATTTAACATATCTTATTATTTCCTTTTATTTCTAGTAAATTTATGCTTTCCTTCCCTGTATGCTTTCATTTACTCTTCTACCACGGCTTGCATTTATTCAAATTACGGTATAATCCGCAGTGTAGAGCGCTCCGGCGGCTACAGAAGGCAGTCAAAACTTTGACCAAGAATTCTCTTCTTAAGAAAACGTCTCTTTGAAAGTAAAGACAACTTATTATTTACAGGTCGCCAAAGGATGTTAATAAGCGTTGAAAAAGGAGATAAAGGCGGGCTACTTTGGAAATTTGAGACTAATCGGACCAGTTTTACCAGTTTTCGGCTCAGTCTCCACAAAAACTCAAAAGCACGCATAGAATGAAATACAACTATGAAGCGACAAATTGTTTTAAGAGCGAAAAGTTGATTGGGGTGTTTAAATGGACACCATTTATTTTTAGAATAATTTTAAAGTATGACAGCTTTCCCCTTACTATTATATCTTTAGATTTCAGAATTTTTTTCTTAACTATTTTCCAATTGTGAATATTGTTTTGGTAGAAAAAAGACTTAGTTTTACAAGCATAAGAACGCGGATGCATCCTGCTGTTACTTGTAGGAGCGGGGGGCACCTTGTGGAGACCAGTCTGGACGCCAGGCAGAAGTATTGGTACATGTTAATAACAGCATGTGGTGTTGAATGAAGTTGATCGTGAAAAAAGGCATGCAATTCTTGTTTACGGAGGCCTTCAAGTAGAGTGCGGTGATTGAACCTTCAGTCTCAATGAGACATTTAGATGGTGCAAACGCCTCAAAGACGGCCTTACGTGCATCAGTGCCAATCCAGGTCTTTACGGCTTCCAGTACACAGCAGCCATTCCTGTGAATATTCGGCACTTGGGATCCCAGATCCTGAACGGCTGATCAGTGCATAACCTAGGATATAACAGAATTGTACAAGAGCTTAATTCTTCTGCGGTAAAGTCGAACGCAATCCTTTATAAACACCCTCGGCTTTAAGGGGTTGGCACGCCTAGGTACAAAAACGGCCGTACTTGGATAGTTAAGCCGAATGCGATAGGTGGCTGTTTTTTTGCATTTACTATTCATTGCAGTTTCAACTATTTGGGAAGAATGTTGACTATTTTCGTTGAAATTTTGTGAACCCGACTGGTAGTCCAATCAGTACCGCGTGGGGAGAACTTAAGTCAGTTGACTGATTCAGAAGCATTTTAGCGTTGAAATGATGCCATGAATATAGAGAGCGCAAGACCAGCACAGATTTGGTGTATTTGAATGGACCGCTTGAACAAGGGCTCAGCCCACCCAGTCATTACATTTGGATGGAATTAAGTGCATTGTGAGATGGATTGTGATCTGAGCTCCTCCTCTTCCAACTCATAATCAAGAACGTTCCAAGGCCAGGCCAGTTAGGGGCAACAGAAATTCGAAACCTTTATGAAATAATTTGCATATCATTTTGTACTTTGATAAATATATTTCTTTTGAAGTATCGGCTGCGAACACTGTGATCTTCTCGATTTCAATTCTCAAAGAGTTAATTCAGTACTTCACTTTACACTACCAAACTGTAGTACAATGCTTCTTCTCAGATTAAATTGAAAAATTCTTCAGATGACGAGGAGTTTTGAGAGTATCTCATTGAACCGTTTAATACTGATATTGACAAATATTGTTGGTAAGGTAACTCACTTTAGGATCACGTTCTATTAAATGTACCTGGTGCGAAAGGCTGGTAGATTTACCGACTGAGTCCGCGAATGCTCTTCGGACGCGAACATAAACGGTTCTAGGACATCGACTAACTTTAGCCGACACCCATGTCATGAGTCCATCCGGGCAGCTATTCAAATAGCAGGTGCTGAAACTTTTGCTCTTTGAGTTTTCCGATCTATTGCAACAATTGTAAAATCTTTAACCAAGATATGATTATTTTTGTTTCAATCAGATTAAAAATAAAGCAATGTAAACCGGTAATTTTATGGTGAACTAAGTAACGGCAAATGCTGTAAGCACCACTGTGGCTAAAACTGCCCCCCAAAGCGTAAAAGAAAAGCAAGTCATGCGCCAATACAAAATACACGATGCGGAAACGCAGTTTTCTGCTATTTTATTGTACCTATCCTTGCCCCAAAGAATGCTACTAATTACCCATGAGTACAAGTTCTTAGTTCACATTATGTATCTCGGCCCTAACTTTTGAGTTTTTATAAATCATTTTAGTTTAACCGTAGTTGGCTAATGCATCCATTGGGAGAACAAAAAATTCGCCCCTATGGATTCACATTTGACCTAACTTAGTGCTTAACCACTTTTGTTCTTTTAGTAACAAGTGTAGCCTTTGAGTCATCCTTGAAAACGTTATCAGAGTCTGGATAGAACTTTAGCATAACCATCCAGCAGGGCTACCAATCTACCAACAGAAGTGCAGTGAACATAAGTCCATAGCATCAAAATGTTAACCAACCGTGCGAAGGCGGACAAGATCGCTTAGAAAACTTGGGAGCTTGAAACAACAAGAGAAGATACCCTTTACACTCGCAAGACGCGGTGACACAATTAAGCCTACTTCCTATAATAATAATAAAATTGGAATCTATTAGGCCTTGACTCTATGCTCCAAGTCCTTTCCTTTATTCGATCCACAATATCATCTACCAATCGTGGACAGGAATGGAATTAATCCAGTTCGTTCAAAAAGGGCATTGCCCATAATTTTGTTATGCATTTTCGAAATGTAAGCACAAAAATGTTCAAAAGCTAAACAGATTGCACAGTATAAAGCCAGTTCTGTTATCCGAAGTCTAAATAGCGCCTTTTGCTAATTGTGTGAAAGTGATTGGTCAGTTCCCTTACATCGAAGGGTCACCTTTATTCCTTCTGCACACAGTGTTCCTGCATCAGCCAATCCACCTACTGCAAGCAAGTAATTGGTTAACACTTCTTCACAAGGCACGTTCGCTACTGCTGAAAGAGATGGACAGTGGGCGAAATGGAGACGAAACTCGCAAGAGCGGTTCAGGCTATCCAGTCCTCAAACTATTCCCTTAACACCGTTCTGCAGCTCCAGGAAGGTGGATTTGACTTCGCACAGTTGTCTGGACAGATTGTTTGCGGACTTGTAGCACGCAACTTTGGCCTGGGACTCAAAATCCTTCTTTCTTGTGGAGTCAAACTAGATTGTGTGGTGCGTTCGTCGTAAATCATCTTTTTATCTCTTTAGTCACTTACGCAAAGAAGTGGTTTGACAAGCACTAGTTAGATGATTGATAAGATTCTCATGCTTCTAAGACCTTATTATGGAGTCCAAAGACAAATCAGCTTGCCATTGAAATTCACTGCTTTAATTTCAGCTTTTAGAATGAAGACTTTTTTGCGGTCAGACGAAATTTTTCTGCATAGTCATCGATGTCAAGGGTGGCCGATTTATGGTTTAAAACTGACGGTAGACAGTGGAATCAGCGATGTTCTTTAAAAAATCGTAACAGGAAGTTTGGGAACAGCATATCTAGATCCATGTTAACGGGCGGCTGGCTGTTGAGGTCGCCCACGTGTTAAAACGTGCTAGCAGTAACCGATATTTAATTTGAAACTTTTGAGTACTAATTTTAAACCAAGTACTTCACCAATCCTTGTAGAACGCTGTAAGGCGATTCAAAAGCAATGACCTAGGACCCCTTGAGAGGAGGTCAAAATGTCATGGGTTAGGCTGAATGAGTCATTCGAAGGATGAGCACACCTGCGCGTGTACCGATTCTAGGCTCAGTCAAATTATGATTTGCAACAGGAAAGTAGTATCTGCAGTAGTCAGCGATACTGGGTAGTTGGTGCACTTAGAAACAGTATAATTTGATCCTCATTGGCAGATGTCACGGTTCATGAGTCAGTCGGGTGATGAGATCCCCCACGTATAAAAGGGCGCGCATAGTAAACATTAAGGGCTTCAAGAATCACTGCGAATCGTGATGTTTAGTCCATATTGGTTAGCGCCTTCTCAGTCCGAGTTCCAAAGGGAATTACCCTACCATAGCCCAGTCGTTTTATTTTTCTGATATGATATCCATCCAATCAATTTTATTTCATCTAAAGTGTCATAAGTATGTGACGTGCAGACTTTAACTAGGAAAAGTGGGGTTTTGCATTTGTGTGTCGTGACAGAAGAAAATATTTTAAGTACACTGTTATGGATCCTTTGTAAGCAAGCTACATTTGACTGCATTTGAGTTAAATGACTCTTCTGAAGGGCTTTAACTCAGTGTGACAATGAATTTATAGGACCCGCATACGATGAGTTAGAGAAGCAAAAAAGCACTTTTACAACCGATGATAGGGATATTTATCAAATGCTAATTATAACTTTAAAAGCCTACTTACAAAACATTTGGCCGGTGCTACATCCATCAACTTTGTAGAGGTACTGCTCCGCTCAAACGACCCACGAAGAAAGGAAGAGGTCAAATTGACCAATGGATAATGAAGCTTTCTCTACAATTAACGCACCTAGTTATGAAGCGCAACAGCCTCGTTCAGACCCTTTTATAATGGGAACGATAAATCAGTTGAATAAATCGGTGATAAATTATGCTTCAGTCCAATAAAACTTCTAATAACGATGGGAAGAAAAATAACAATCTCTACTTCATAACGAGTCTTAAAGTCGGGGCCTAAGACGGAGTTTATCTCTTCCCAAAAGGATCCAACATCTGGCAATTCACCACTAATATTGTTAGCTGCGGAGGGGCTTTGCGGTCCGGTGCGCTGCCTTATAGGCCATGTGCCAGTGGAGCATCTACACCATATTAATCGGAGCACTAACTCAGTTCTCTCACTTCTCCTGGCTAGAGGACATAGCCGCTGTGGCTGCCTTGAAGCGCTTTTGCAGCGATTCTCCACCTCCACCTTGATCCATTTGAAAGATCCCTGCAACCGGGTTATCCTTAGTGTGGCCGATCTGTTGGAACAGATCAAAACCTCCGCTATCGACCGTGTCGCCGGTATTTTCAAGTTGTGGATTTCGGTCAACTTCATTGATCTCGAGGATAATGCAACAGGTAACCCTTCTCAGGCTTTCTTGATAGACGCGACCCAATGACTAGGGAAGGGCCAGAAAAAGCCAATCGCATTTCGTAAAGGTGGCTCTATTTTCTATGATCACACATTGCCCTGCAGCAAAATCACAAGCCATTTTCTCATTATTTTTTTTCTCTTCGAGTAACGGTTTAATTAGACATTTAAACAGTGGTCTATTTATCACACTCACAAAAAAGCGGTACCTTTAATTTTCGATTCCATTAAATGAACACCAGTAGTCGTGTGACTTCAGACGTAAGCATTTTATGCTACAAAGACCGCAATTTTAGATGCAGAAACACGAAAGAAAACCCGTGAGTTGTTGCTTCAGCGAACGATTGGGCCTATCGTGAAGGACTGCCTTTCTGGATGGACTAGCCCCCAGACTATCAGAACTTCAACATCCAAGTGCTTTCAACTGTTTTCTAAACTTCTCATTTTGGGACGCCTTAGTGTGAGTTTTCTTGAGGACTGCCAGCGAGAAGTGGATGCCGCGTATTCCATTGATAGACCGAAGCCGCTTGAGGCGTCGCAAATACGACAACTGGACCACCTACAAGATGGGTAAGGCAGAGGAAGCGTGCGTGTTCAGTTTTAATATCAAGGGAGGTAGTACTCGATGCTGATCTTTTTTGAGAAAACTGTAAATGGGTAGTTTGAAAGACTCTTAAGTTAGGAAAAATACCCACATCACATAGAAATTACAATTTACATCGGGTTTTATGATAGCTATCTGACTCTTGATACGAATTAGTTTCTCGAAGGCTGGAGACGGACTTATGGTTCTCTCAGTGCCTAAATCCGTCTCATGGGCTATGAAACTGATATAAAATGAATCTAGAAATAGATCTCTTTACTTGTGAAAAAGAGAACCTCAATGCAGGCATGTAAAGGAGTATAAATATCCTTTACCGCTTTTAATTGTATTTCTACAACTATTTTTCTCCTAAAGGATTTACAAACTTCTGGACATATTCGAGCCCCTTGTTCCACTAAAGCTATTGACGATTTTATGCATTCGTCGTCAACTCCAACGAGCCATGCAATCAGTACCCGAAAAGGATGCGAATAAGACCAGTGAAGACTTCATCTTTCACTGTCAAATCGAGGAGCTTGACCTACCATTTTACCTCAGTCAGATGATCCTCCTACAAGACGACATCCAATTGTACTAGGTTCACAATTTTTAGCTCAACCACACCCCACATCCAAGTGTGGGAACCGTAAAGCCCCTGGCTTGCAGTTTTCTATGAGATTATATCCAATTCTGTGACCTGTATGAACAACAAATACGGGGTTCTGCCTGGTTATCTGTAAGACCCAACGGACAATAAAGGCAACAATGCTCTTACGGTCGCCCCATTATCTTTTACTTATCTTGACTGTTACTGTTCAAGGAAAGAGATACAGCACCAGTAGAAGCCCAAATTCATAAAAATAGATCAGCCTAAATTGCTGTTATCAATCGGGTTCCTTCGAGATTGGATTGGCAAAAAACGCAAATGGATTTCAAAGTTCACGGAGATGTGAAAGAAAAGAAGTGTTAATAAAGTGTCAGGAAATAAAGATAAGGTCAAAGAAGTTCCAAATTAGAAAAGAGTAGGAACGTTAGCACAAAATTATAGAGGGGAAAGAGGTACATACATGGCATATAATAATTGAATGTGATTGATTGAAAATGAAGACCTTAAAGAGCAGCAGTTTTTTATTGACTTGCAAAAGCTTTCTGAATGAAAACGGTTTACCCCGAAGTAAAACATGTGGACATATCATTGACGAAGAAAACACAGCAAGAATTACCCCGGAATTTGAAGAATTGATGGAGGTTAAACTTCTCAGAGGAGGAGAAGGACAGGTTCCGATTGATTGCGCAAGTATTTGTTTAAAAATTCTAGATGAGGAACAGAGTTTGGAGCAAGACACCACACAACCAGGCTACCTCTGCTTACTCTTTATCAAAAAAGCGAAGCAAATGGACCTACCGGCACCCCATTATATTTGGATGTATTTTCCCAATTTATATCATCACTTTATCCTTAAGCTGAGCGTCTAGGAGTAGTGTTTCTTCACTAACGATAAAAAATGATATCGGACCGCCCAGAACAACATCATTCATCACACACTCCCCACCAACATCCGTTGAATAAGTGACCAACGGTCGAATTCGACTCGTTACTAGCAATAGTTGTCTGTTGCCACTGGTTGGCAAGCTAAGGGAGCGAAAAAAATCTCTACCGTCTAATTACTAGGAGTGAATGTCGGCAGGAGAAATGAGATCAACCTGAGTCTCGAAGCCTAATTTATGCAGAGATCTTCCCTACTCAACATTGGGTTGTCTTCACAAGGTTAATTAGCCTGCCTTCCTTTTACTTTATTGGTGACATTGGAAAACAAGTTAAAGATTTTCTCCGGTTATTAGTTTTTTTTCCAAAAATTAAATGTCGTGACACTTTGGACAAAGCTCTGTCCACGTAACTCAACAATCCCAAGGCAAGCTTAGCCAAATTTTTCTTTGCAATGCAGCTTGGTCGCATAGCGCATAAAGCCTTACTGCAGGTACAATAACCGTTCCTGGCAGTTCAGCAAAGAGCAGTCATTTTCATATTACCTACGTAATGCATATAGGCAGCCAACTTCAAAAATAATTCCGGCGTTTCCTCTCTGACCAGCCAAATTAAGTGACGCTGAAAGAAAATGTGCGATTTATTCATCCTGAGGCGGAGGTAGGGCGATCAAAGCAGAGATATGGCGATCAATTATGCGAGGCAGATCTGGATCTAGTACCTCTAACATCCATTATTATGCATGCTATATTCGGTAAATTCTTTGAAGAAAAATAAAAGGAAGGTGTGAATATAACCAACGAAAAAATTACTCTAAAAGACGTGAATAACAGGGCTACAGAATGGGAAGAATGGTATGAAATATTGGACGAACTGTAGATACTATCTTAACCACGAAGTCGTAAGAAATATTCCCATCTGGTAGGAGCAGATAAAACATGCGCCATTTTGCAGTCGATAGAATTGAAACTTCAAGGGACCGTCTTCTAGGATCGGGGTAAAGTAGGATTGTACCCATTTTTGCTACCCATTTTCAAGCATTACACCGGAAAATATTGGGCTGTTAAAGACGAGCGTGCAAAGACCGACTGTAAGACGCGCACTCCCAGATAGCAGCTTCAACTGCAGTGACTCAACCAGCACATTCAAACAAACTTAGGATCACATACACTTAATTAAAAATTATGATTTAAGCTACTTGACTTGAAGCAATTAGTAATTTCCCTATAGTAAATTATTTGGCAGAACTTCGTAGAACCCTTTATTTTTTTATGGACAATATCACGTAGGGCCCAGAGAATTCGATGAAGAAGGAAATGACATCCCACTCGGGCAGAATATG